>NW_026869153.1:0-75360 GCF_020745735.1 Hemiscyllium ocellatum | reverse complement strand
ATATATGCAACTATATGCAAAGGAAGCTATGACATACTGATATTATATACTGGGCTCTTAACCCAGAGACCCGCGTAATGTTCTGGGTTCAGGGATTCAAATCCTGCATGGCAGATTGAGGAATTTGAATTTAATAAATATCTGGAATCGAGGGTTTATGATGATCAGGAATCCATTGTTGATTGTTGGAAGAACTCATCTGGTTCACTGATGTCCTTTAGGAAGGAAACCGTTGTTCTTTCCTTGTCTGGCCTGCACATCCCTCCAGACCCAAATCTGTTGACTCTTAACTGCAGTAATAATGGACGGTGTCAAGTTGGATCGAAACTGAGTTAACTAAGTGACTGCTAATGTTGTGAAAAATAAATTCCATAAGTGTATATCAGGTAGGTTGAAGAGTATGTTGTGAACCAAACTAGAGAGCAGATTATTTCGGATTTGGTGCTGTGTGATACTGATTAAGGATGATCAGACGTGATCATATTGAATGGTGGTGCAGGCTCAAAGGGCAGAATGGCCTACTCCTGCACCTATTGTTTATTGTGTGGTCGGAAGGACTAATTACTGACCTTGCTCTGAAGCAGCTTTGGAGGAATAGTGACATTAATATGTTGCATTTTACACGGCGTCCTGCATTCAATATGGAATGTTTGAACATTCTGGTCAAACATCATGGAAGCCCAGAAGCTGAGTGTCAAGTTCACTCCCGTGAACTGGGTAAGTACAATATTACATTCAGTCGGAGAACAATGGTTGTTTGACCCATATGGTCTTACAGCACGGAACAGGCCATTCGGCCCAAACTGGTCCATTCCGAACAAAATGTCCATTCACACTAACCCCATTTCCCTGCCATTTCCCTGTATCCTTCTAATCCTTTCCTCCCTGTTAATTTGTCCAAATGCATTTTAAATTTTGTGAATGTACCCGCCTTAACCACTTCTGCTGGCTGCTCATCCCATATGCATACCACTCTGTGTGTAAAAGAAATTGCACCTCAGTTTCACTTTTACTATTTCCTCTCTGACCTTAACTTGATGCCCTCTAGTCCGTGATTGCCCAATCCTGGGGAAATAAAAGACTGAGTGCATTCACTCTATCACTGCCTCTCACAATCTTTTACACTACTATCAGATCCCCTTCAGCCTCATACATTCTAAAGTAAAAACTCCTAGCTTGTTCACCTCTCACTATAACTCAGACCATTGAGTCTTGGCAACATCCTTGTAAATTTCTTCTGCACTCTTTCCAGTTTAATAACATCCTCCCTAGAGCAAAGTGAACAAAACTGAACATGACGTGACAAGTATGGACTCGCCAACATCTTGTATAACTACAACATAACTCCCTAATTTCGATATTCAGTGCTCTAACTGATGAAGGCCAGTGAGTCAAATGCCTTTTTCGGTGCCTTGTCTACCTGGGACTCCACTTACAGAGAACTGTGCACCTGAATTCCAGGGTCACTCTGTTCCACTGCACTCCTTAAGGCCCTGCCATTCACCATGAGACTCCTGCGTTGAGTTGACTTTCTAAAATGCAAGAACTTACACTTATCTGAATTAAACTCAATTTGCCATTTCTCGGCCCAATTCCCCACCTGATCAAGGTACTGCTGTAATTTCTGAAATTTCTGATGACCTTCCTCACTGTCCCACAATATCACCTATTTTAGTGTCACCTTGAAACTTATAAATCATGCCTGTACATTCTCATCTAAATCACAGATATGTGTAATATATGAATATATGGTCCCAGCACCGAACCCTGATGCATTCCACTCATCACAGGCCTCCAGTCCGACAAGCATCCTTCCACGATTACCCTCTTCTTCCTATCATCAAGTTAATTTTGGACCTAATTTGCCAACTCTCCCTCAATTCCATGTGATCTAACCTTCCAGAGCAGCGTACCATGTGGAACCTTATTGAAGGCCTTACTGAAATCTATATATACAACCGTGCCCTTGACAAAGTTACTGGTCACTTCATCAAAGCAGTCTAACAAATGTGTGAGCCATAATCCCCCATTTGCAAGGCCCTGTCTTTCCAAATGCATGCATATCTTCTCCCTCAGAATCTAGTCAAATAACTTACCTGCCACAGATTTTAGGTTTACTGGTCTATAGTTCCCCGGTTTTTTTTTGTAGCCCCATCGTGAATAACGGCACAGCATTTATATACCCTCCAGTCCTCCAGGACATCACCCGTTGGCCACCGATGATGCAAATGTACCAACCAGGGCCCCCACTATTTCTTTCCTGCCCTCCTGCAGTGTTCCTGAATATATATGGTCAGGCCCAGGAGGTTTATAGAAATACTACAAAGTCTGAAAAATATGTTTATTTATTTCGGGTAAAACACCCACGAGTGAGAAAGTGAGTTAACAATGATTAGCATAATAATTAATGATTATATTAATCACAGGAAGTGACTTCAGAAGAATTCCACACATTGTGAAATCCTGAAAATTCCCAGAAATTTACGAGCCAGTAAAGGAGGGCCATGAAACGGGTAAGGAAATCAAAAAGCGAACATACATGCAAACAAACAGGAACACAAAGACTGCATAAATCTATGTTCTATATCTCAAAGGAAAGAAAAAAGCATAGTCAAATGTGGAAATCTGCAATCAGGAGACAAGAGCATATTATGGATAACAGGGAAATGGCCAAGTAAATAACCAGTTACCTTGCATCTGTCTTCAGGAGGAAGATCCAGAAAATCACCCAGAAATACGACATCATCGTATTGGACTTGTGGATCGAAAGACATAAAGTCAATGTATACAGTAACAAGGCTTTACTTGAACATGCAACTGGATTGAGCTTTGCTAACTTGACAAACCAGATGTACTTCATACCAAAATCTTCAGAAATAAACCACTAATAAAAGTATTAGTTGCACTGTCGATGACTGTGTTTTATTACGAAGTGCATTCTGCATAGTCTGGATCAAGCACTATAGATGAATGGTAGTGATCCAAGCATCTACAAAGGGAAGAAAAGGTAGTGTGGAGAACTGCAGACCAATTAACTTGACATTTGTGGGAAACTGTTGGAATCTATAATATAGGATGTGATATTCGTTATTTAGAAGTTACAGCAACATTGGAGAGAGTCAGTATGCATTTCTGAAAGGGAAATCATGCTTGACAAGCTTTGGAATTGTTTGAAGTTGATTCTTACAGCATAGATAATGGGGAACCAGTACAATTGGCATATTTTTAGATTATCAGAAGGCTTTCTATAAGAATGCACACAATGATTTTGTAAATGCAATGAATGTGAAGGGTATTTGGAGGAATATATGCAAGTTGTAAGTTAAAGTTTGGATTGCATTCCTTTAAGGGAGTCAGAATATAGATGTAAAGACATGTTGAAGCAGTTTAACAGCGTGTTGGTGAGTACTGTACCTGGAACATTGAGTAAAGTTTTGGTGACCAAATCTGAGAAAGAATATACTGACCACAGAGGAAGTTCAGTGGACATTCTCCAGATTAATCCCTCAGTTGGCGAGATTGCGTGATGAGGAAACGAGGCCCGGGTTCTTTAGAGTTTCAAAGAATGAGAGATGGGTAACTGTGAAATGTATAAAATTAACCAAACATGTGACAAGTTGGAAATTAACAGGATGTTTCTCCTGCTGCCTAATACACAATCAAGGGAAATAATGGCAGATAAAGGACAGACCATTTAAGCCTGCAATAAGGAGGAAATTCGCACGCGTAGGGGACTAACTAACAGAGGGGCATGGAAACCTGCTGCCAGGGCAAGATTAGGGAGAATTCCCATATATTCTACAAGTGTGTCCAGCGGAACAGAATGACCAGGGAACAGGTAGGACTCATTAGTGACTTGCCAAATTGTATCCAAATGAAGTTTAGTGGTCGGAGACACAAGGTGGTGGTTGACTCCTTGTGTGACTGGAGGCCAGAGTCCAATGGTATACTACAGGGATCAGTGCTGTGTCCCTTATTATTTGTGATTTGGAGGTGCTGGTGTTGGACTGGGTGGACAATGCCAAATATCGCATTACAACAGATTATAGTCCAATAGGTTTATTCGGTGGCACTAGCTTTTGTAGTGCTGCTTCTTCATCAAAGCGCACAATCACCTGATGAAGAAGTAGCGCTTCGAAAACTAGTGCCTCCGAACAAACCTGTTGGACTCTAACCTGATGCTGTGTGATTTTCCACTTTAATTTTTGTCGTACTCATAAATGATGTCGCTGTGAATATGGACGAGAGGTGGGGAGTGTGATAAGCAAGTTTGTGTTTGATACGCAGATTGGCCGGTTGGTTGGCAGTGAGGAGGAAGGCCTTAAGTTACGGAAAGATACAGATGGAATGGTCAGCTGGGAAGGTCAATGGCAGATATAACATAACCCTGATGAATATGAGGTGATATACTTTGGAAGAAGGAACCAGACAGGGGAGGACTCAATGAATGGCAGCACATTAGGAAGGTCAGAGGGTGCTTCTCCACACATCCCTGAATGTGATGTACAGGTTAATACACAATTTGGGAAAGCATAAACATAACCTTGATTCATTGAGGCACAGATTAAAAGAGCTATGCGCAACTTTGGTGATGCCAAGATGGAATACTGTGTGTAGTTCTCGGAATCACATTACAGGAAGGATGTGATTGCACTGAGGGGGGGGGGGGGGTGCAAAGAAGATTCACCAGGATGTTCCCTGGGATTGAGCACATCAGCTATGGGGAGAGGCTGGAGAAGCTTGGGTTGTTTAGTTTGGAGGAGAGGAGGCTGAGGGGGACGTGATTCTGAAGGATGGAATTACGAGGAGCATGGGCAGTGTGGATGGAGAGCAGCTGTTCCTTTTAGTCAAAGGGCCACACTTTTAAAGTGAAGGGTTTGGGTTTTAGTGAGGATTTGAGTATTGCTTTTCATCCAGAGTGTGTTGGGGTCTGAAATGTTTTTCTTGAGAGGCGAGTTGTTATGGTAACCTCAGAACCATTAGAAAATACATGGTAGTGCACTTGAAATGCCTTAAGATTCACGGCTACGAATATTATGTCGCGAATTGGGTCTAATGTAGACCGTGCTGTATTTCTGACAGTACAGAGTCTTTGCTTCTGTGATTGTATGGCTGTGGAAGGCCAATCACTGAGTACCTTAAAATAGGAATTGATAGGATTCTGAAGAATATCTTAACAAAGTTTTCACGCAGAACTTGTAATATTTTCTGAAAATATGTCAATGGCAAAATTAGGGAAAAAAATGCGCAGCTTTCCTACAGTTCGATACCAGATAATTGAGGACCGGGAAATAGCAGAACTATGGGGCAAATACTTCAGTTATGCCTTCACAGAAGAAAGCAAAACAAAAAAGAAAATTTCCTAGCAATACGAGGGAACTTTAGTCTGTTGAGAAAAAGGGAATTGACTTAAATTATCAACTAAACAGTTTATAGACTGAAATTAATGAGCATAGACAAAGTCAGCAGAGATTCATGAAATAGGAATCATACTTGAGAAAGTGGCTTTTAGCAAAATTATGTAGAAGCTATCAATGCAATACGAGTGGAATTTCTGAAAGAGTTTTGATAAAGCCCAAGCCTATTGTGCAAATTTGAATCGTGTGGGACTGGGGCTAATACATGGACATGGTTCTCGAAGGACAGAGCTGGCAGGAAACAGTGAGTAGGAATAAAACAACTTTTTTTTTAATGGAAGGCTAGGAGTATACAGCAAGGATCGTGGCTTGGGCGGCAGCTATTGCCAATACACTTCATAAATTTGGTTGAGTGTCTCAAATGCAATATTCCAAGTTTGCTGACAGCACTAAACAATGTCAGCTTATGAGTGGTGAGGAGGATGTAAAAAAGCTCCAAGGTGACTGAGACAAGTGAAATGACTGGGCAAATATGTGGCGGATGGACAGCATGGGAGAGATGAGATGCTAAGTTCATTGATGGGAACAATAGAATGGCAGCCTATCATTTGAAAAGGGAGTGGTTGAACAATGTTGCTCTATAAAGGAACTTAAGCTGCATTTTTGTTTATTTCTGTGCAGCCCTCCGAGTCCATGTAAGGCAGTGAGTTCTGAAACCAGGAGTCAATACTGGGAATAGCATTGGCACGCTGACCAGTGTATATAGACCCAGCAAAAGGGGAGCTGTAACATTGAAAGGAATCTGGATCTCCCTGTACACCAGTCACTGAAAGCAATATTGCAGGAGCAGTAAGTAGGGAGGAAGATAAATGCTGTATTCACCTTCATTTCAGGGGATTTGAGTACAGGAGTAAGAGTATCTTACTGCAGCTGTACAGGGCTTTGGTGAGACCCCATCTCGAACATTGTGCAGCATTGTGTGCAGTTTTGTTCTCTGTTCCTAATAGAGGACAAACCTGACATTGAGAGAGAGCAGCAAAGGATGAGCAGACTGATCTCTGGGATGACAGACTTATTATGGGATCTGAGTTTGGGAGGAACTGGACTTGTGTGCCATTAGGTTTAGGAAAATGAGTGGAGATCTCAGTGAAATATATCACACTCTGATTGGCGAGACAGATTGGAAGCAGGGATGGTAATTCCCCTGGCTCGGATGTCTAAAGCAAGGGGCCACAGTATCAGGTACAGACAGGCCGCTTTGCATTGAGGTGAGAATAAATGTCTGCACTCTGAGACTGGCGAACCAGGGGTACTCTCTCCCAGATCAGGCTGTGGAAGTCATGACGCTGAATATAAATAAAGACTTCTGGAAACTAAAGGGATAGGGAGAGAGCAGGAGTACGGTGTGAAGATAGAAGATCAGCTATCAGTCCAGGTTGTTCTCCAATAACGCGGTAGCTCTGTTTCTGTGCAACACTGTGTTGTCGAAAATCGTGCAATATTAATAATGGGGTGTAAGGAAAAAAGAGAGTAAGGGGCGAACCCCCAAAAATATCAGTAAAAACTAAAAATTAAATTTGGTCTAGGACAGTCTAAATAAATCTTTAAATCACATGTTGTAATGGAACAGTGCTGTAAATGTAACACTTTCACACTACAGTCACTCACTGGAGCACTGTACCTTTCACCAGAAAGCACGTGGGGGTTGACTGACCACGTGATGCCAATGGGGAATTCCAGGTATCCTCAAGATTCTCTCCACAGTTTGGAATAAAGGTCTTTCTAAATGTAGTCTACAATTTCCAGTTTCAGGCTCAGTTTCAAGGCTTCGTGAGCACATTGCATTCCTGTTTTAACTGAACACATTGTTTGTACATTTTGCAGCGAGAGGATCCTGAGGCAGGGTTTTGCTGTTCAGCTGGTTCCCGGCAAGGAATCGCGTCACAGTGAATGAGAGTTCACTTTATAGAAAAGGATACACGAATCACATTGCAGCCAAATTGTATTGAATCAACACGTGTTATCGGAGAACTGCCTGTATATTGAATGGAGGAGCAAAACTGATGGGCTGAAGGCACTACAGAAGTTCTCTTTTAAATATTTCACAATGTTTAAACATATTAAGGGATATGAATATTTTATGGGGAGAACTTCACTGAGGAGATGTTCGGCCATTAACGAGCACAAGGAAAGCTCAATATGTTGCATGACCTACTCCTGTCACAATGTTTCTGTGCAGTCTGTTGGAATGCTCTGCAAATATTGTCACAAGCTCTCAGCTGTTAGGAAGGAGACCTCTGCAGGGTCGACAGGATTGTGTTTCCCATTCCCTTTTCTAATAACGAGGCTGGGGCCTGGTGTTCATTATAGGTTCATCCTTTAAGACCTTAGTGCAGTATGATATAATTAAGTGTCTTGCTTGGCCGATTGAGAGACCATTGAAGAGTTTATCACATGTCTTTGCGTCTGGAGTCAATTTTAGGCCAGACCAGGAAAGCATGGGAGATTCGTTTCCTGAAAGTACATTTGGGGAAGGAGATCGATATTTACAAGTGATATTGCACCCAAGATCACTATTACTGACACCAGAGTTTAGATCTTGATATTTTTTTTATTGTTTTTACTTTGCACCAGCTGCCAGAGCATTAGCCTGGTCTGGATTAGTAATCTAATGGCATTTCCACAACAACACCATCTCCACATGAAGACCTATTGGAAACCAAACTGAACAGGTTATTTCTGTGCTGCTTGACAGCTCTGTCAAAGAGAACTCAGACTAATTTAACTGTCGTGATGGGACTGAAGGATAGTAAATAGTCAGATTGCAGTAATCCTCCTCTTAGCGGATTGGACATAGTTGAGTAATTTTCCACATTGCCAGGGAGATGTCAGAGTTGGAGCTGGAATGAAACAGCTTCCCCAGGGACACTGCTTGTTGTGCAGTACAATCTTCAGTCCTATTGTAGGAATGGGGTCAGGGCCCATTGACTATGTCGTATCTACTGTGTCCAGCTGTTTCTTCATGTCACGTGCAGTGAATTGAATTGGTTTGTGACTGCCATCTGTGATTCTGTGGGCATCATGATGAGGGTGAGGTGGATTATCGACTCAACGCTTCTGGCTAAGGATGGTGCAGATACTGCATCTTTTACACTGACGTACAGGGCTGTTCCATTATTTAGGATGCAGATATTTGTGGAGTCCTCTCTTCCAGAAAGTTGTTTAATGGTCCATCGACTTTTATGCATGGATTTGACAGGCTGACAGAGCTTAAATCTGATTTGTTAGCATTGGGATCATTTCTCCCTCTGTCTCAGATGTTAGTCCTGCTGTTCGCAGTGTAACCAGTCAAGTGTGGTCGCATTAATGGGTTGTCATCAGGTTTAGGTGCACGTGATTCCGACCCTGGCATGTTTCCACACACTCGTCACTGACCCATGGATAGTAATGGTGGACTGATGGATTATCCTGAGGAAAAAGTCACAGATTGTCATTGAAAACAATTCTGCTTCTTCTGCTGCTGTGATCTACATCATCAGATGATAACCCAGTTTAAGCCTCAATATTTACAATTCAATTCTACTGACTGTTCACCATTTCACACCGAGACCCATTCACCCGTCAGTCCTGTATTCAGTGACCTACTCTGGTTTCTGATGCAGAAATATTTCCATTTTCATATTCTCATTCTGCTGGAAGTCTTTCCTTGGTGCCAAGCCTCCAAGTTGTTGCATAAACTCAATCCATTTAAGGTACTAATCCGAATCTTCTCCTTTCCAAAGTACCATGCTCTGTGTTCGAAGTGAACTTGTTTCCCTCTGTTTTTCTCCCTGACCATGATTCAGAGCTCTGTAGTGTCAGTGATGCCAACCTTATGCAATTTCAGAATCAACGAACTTCTGCACCATGCGTTCAGTTCCCAGTGTACGGCGCTCCATGGTGGACAAGATGTTTGGGCATCTTTGACATATATCATTGGAAATTGTTCAAATACAGAAATTGCTGAAGAAATTTCTAAAGATGTTGCAGCATTTTCTGGAGTGAATGCAGGGGTAAACTTTCAGGTCCAGTGAACCTTCTGTAAAGCTCCCAGCATCTCCAACATTTTTATAGTCTTATTTCCAGTATCCATAGTCATTTGTTTAATTGAAAATTTGTTCTGTACTTATTCATTTCTGGAGAAACTCAGCAGGTCTGTCAGCATCTGCAGAGACAGAGAAACAGTTAGCTCTTCAAGTCCAGTGTGACACTTCTTCAAAACTGAATACAATTGCAAAATGGTCTTTTAATCCCTTGCCAGAAGAGGGGGATGGGTTGCAGGGAAAAGAGGGTGTAACAAAAGATAAACGGGCTTTTAGCAGTGGTGAATGAGAAGATACTGAAAAACGGGTTTAAATTAAGTTGTGAATGGGGGAAAGGTATTCTCTCTATTGATTGCAAGATAAAGAAGACACAACCACACCCGGTCATAGGGAGGCCAGGAGGGAGAATGTTGACTATGAGGTATTATATAAGTCTGGCCACAGATACGTTTTCACTATAGTGATCATCACACCCTTCAGACAAAGAAATTCAGGTGCTTGACTTCTTACTGGCACTAGTAAGCATTTCATGCTGCCTTAGTATTGTAACATGGAGAAAAACAAATAACAGTATGAAGTTTGGGCTGAGTGTTGGTTACCTGTCATGTTGAAGATAGTTCCAAATTTGCAGTGCTTATCTTTAAATGCTTGTTCTTGAAGTTAGTATCAGATGGAGTGTAGAAGATTGCGGGCTGACATTGTAGAAATTTATAAAATCATGAGAGGAATGGATAGGGTGAATAGCCAAGATCTTTTCCACGGGCTGGGGAGTTCAGGCATAGAGGGAATGGGTTTAAGGTGTAAAAGGGAAGATTTAAAAGGGACGAAGGGACAACGTCACTACACAGAGTATGGTGTGGGTATGGAATGGGCTGCCAGGGGAAGAATGGTAGATGTGTATACAGCTGCAACATTTAAAACTCATTTGGACAAACATATGACTGGGAAAAACTTAGAGGCATATGGACCAAATGAAAGCAGATGGGACTAGTATAGTTTGGAAAACTTGCCCAGCATGGACATTTGGAAAAGCTTCACGCAGAGTCAGTGTGGGTTTGTGAACGGGAAATTATATTTTACCCTGTAAAATCATGTAAAGTGTTTCTGGAGATGCCTGAGAATGTAACAAGTGGACTTGATAAAAGGGGATCTGGTAGACACCAGGCTTTCCAGAGATTTTCCACAAGGTATCACAAAATAAAAGTTCTTACACAAAACAGAAGCCCTAGGACGTCGGATACTATAGTAACATGGGATGATGACTGGTTAACACAGAAATCGAAGAGTCAGGATTAATGGATCTTTATTATAACGGAATCTGCTGGAGGACCACAAATATCAGTCCAATGGCATCAGTTATTTACAATCAATACTGATAGCCTGAAGGAGGGAGCTGAGTGCAATATACATCCGAGTTTGAGGATGACACTGAGAATCAAAAGGCAGGTTGTTATTTAATGGAGAGGACTTCCAGAAAAGGAGCAGTACAAAGGGATTGGAGCCTTCCTGTGTATGAAATATAAAGTTAGCATGCTTATGCAGCAAGTAACTAGGTTGTTACATTATGCAGCTTCCTGGGATGGAAGGGTTTAGTTATTGAGAATCTCTAAAATGGTGAGGCGATCATCCATTGGGGTTTAAATGAATGATGAGTGACACTGCTGAAACATACAAGACACATTCCTGGGCAGACTGTCACACTCGAGGATATAGATACCGAATCAGGAGTATCGATTTCAATCTGAGATGCAAACCGATGTCTTCTCTCAGAAGGTAGTGAATATCTGGAATTTCCTGACCCAGAGAGGTATGGAGGGATACAAGGCATCGGCAAGAAAGTGGAGCTGAGTCCTGGAGTAGATCAGCCATGTTTTTATTAAATGACAGGGCTAGCTTGAGAGGCCGATTGGCCTAATCCTGTTCCTATTTATTCATTTAACACGCTCTGCTATTGGAAAGTAATGGGTTATTTTCCTAGAAATCGTGTTGTAAAATGTTGTATTCAGGGAGAGCAGAGGATTTGTTGTTTTAACCCTGGGTGGAGTATGGGGCTGTATTCCCAGCGTATCTGGGGCTGCAATATGCCCCTCATTTGGAGCAGACGTTACAGAGAGGGGAAGCCTGAAAACAGGGATTGGGGGGTGGTGGGGGCACTTTCTGGCCCAGCCTACATTTTCCAACTACATTTCCACAACTGCACCTAACCATGGGAGTGGCCTCGATCTGCCCCTGTGCAGCAGGTCCGAAGGGCTGAATGGAACATCAGAACACAGGGCTGAGGGACACGAGGGGGCCATTCGGCCCTTTGACACTACTCCACCAGTCAGTAAGGTCGTGGCACATCTCATTGTGATCCCAGTTGCACTTTGCTCTCCATGCACCATTATCCCTGAGTCACCTGTCTGTAGACAATCAGACAAAGCCAGCCTCGGTATAATATAAATATCTGGCCATCCCAAACATCTGGGAAAGAGAATTCCCACTGGAATGAAATATCACTTTATGAATTTCTCCTAATTCATGCTCTGAATGAGGATGGAGGGTGTCACTGTTTCCTTTTCTCGTCCCACTCCTCCACTGCTCACAACAAATTTTAAATGTAACCAGGTTGGTGATTTGGCTGATGATAAAGTTCTCAGACTGGGGGAGGTTCAGTGATAGGAACAAAACAGGGAGATTTCTTTAGTCAGCCAAACGTAACTAATAGAACTAACGGATGCACCACATTGTGGATCTGTGGTTAGCACTGTTACCTCCCATCGCTATGGAGCTGCGTTCAATTCCAACCTCGGACAACCTGGATTTTGAACATTCTCCCCATGTCTGCGTGGGTTTCCTCCAGGTGTTCCAGTTTCCTCCCACAGTCGAAAGATATGCAGCTTAGAGTGGATTATCTATGCTAAATTGCCCATAGTGCCCAGGGATGTGTACATTAGATAGGTTAGTGATGGGAAATGCAGGGTTACATGGATAGAGTACCGGGGGGCAGTCCAGTGGGGATGCAGTTCCGAGGGTCAGTGTGGACATGATAGATGGAATGTCTTGCTTCTACACTGTAGTGATTCTATAAAAATGACAAGAAGTTTGGATTATACAAACACCCAATGGGTATCTATCTGATCCACTCTCCTCTAGGTTTTGTATGTTTCAATAACATCACCTCTCATTCCAAGAGTAACATGTTAAAGCCTTCATAATATAAGACCCTCTTCCCTGGAATACATGAAGTGAAGCATCTCCGAACTGCTTCCAAATTAATTATGTCCTTTCTCAGGTAAGGAGACAAAAATAATCTCACACTCACTTGAGGTTAATTTTTGTTTTCTCTGTGGTGAGACTATTTGGAACTCTCTTCCCAACAGAGCATTGGAGGCAGAGATATTGAATATTTTTGAGGCACAGACAGAAGGTTCATAAGCAACAACAGAGTCAAGGATTATCGAGGAATGGGCAGCAATTTGCAGTGTAGGGGAAAATGTAGACAGTGGTACAAAATCACTCTGCTCCAGAACATCCAGGAATATAATGCAAACCGAAAAGATAATATCGATAAAATGTTAAAGGGGAAATCCAAGATGGCAGTGATCCAGAAAGTCTTCTTTGTTGGGATCTGCATCACAGCACGGGCAAAGTGGTTCCCGAACCTACTCTATTCCAGCAATTTACATAAAATTCAACACTAAAAGGGTGATAGAATCTTTATTAATCCCATTTTATCAAGTGGAAATGACAGAATTTGGAAAAGGATGAGTAAGTCGTAACATACGGTGCACCCGTCAGAAGCATCGAGCATACCTGAGGCGATATCTGCAATCCACTCTGCTCGTTCCCTGGACCCAGTTACTCACCCAGGTCTTGGTCACTGAGTTCATCAAGTTACGTAAAATGATTGAAGCCATGATTAAAGAAAAGTTCAGCCGTGGCTAGAACCACGACCACTCTCAGATGCGCTCCAAAAACTTGAGAAGCAACTTGACAGTCTTGGAAACAAAATGGACGATGTCAAGTGCCAAACTGCATGAGAGAGTCTGTGATCAATTCCTCACAAGAGAGGATCCTCATCATTGAAAAACAGGTCCGTATCTTTACTGAACATGATGACGACTTTGAGAACTGGGGCAGGATGAAGAATGTTCACATCGTCGGTCTGCTGGCCCAGACAGCAGGTGGTCAGCCAGTCAGTATTTTTCGAGAATTGGCTGCAGTGATTCCTTCACTTCGAAACTGAAGAGGTACGGGTGAAGACTGAGACAGTTCATCGGGTTACGGTGCACAGGTCAGGCTCAGACCAGCGTTCTCACCCTGTCCTCGTACGGTTACATAGTTATGGGGATAAACAAAGACTAATGGAAGCTTCCAGAACCCAGGGGAAAGATCCAATGGCTTTAAATCACGGGCTCCAGGATTATGTCCTTTTTGGGATTTTCAGTGGCGGTGATTCTGAAAAAAATCATTTGATGGTATAGAACATAGAACATTACAGCGCAGCACAGGTCCTTCGGCCCTCGATGTTGCACCGACCTGTCATACCAATCTGAGCCCATCTAACCTACACCATTCCATGTACGTCCATATGCCTGTCCAATGACGATTTAAATGCACTTAATGATAGCGAATCTACTATCTTTGCAGGCAAAACATTCCATACCCTTACTACTCTCTGAGTAAAGAAACTACCTCTGACATCTGTCCTATATCTATCACCTCTCAATTTAAAGCTATGCCCCCTCATGAACACCGTCAACATTCTTGGATAAGGGCTTACCTATCTAAACCTCTGATTATCTTATATGTCTTTATTAAGTCACCTCTCAAACTTCTGCTCTCTAACGAAAACAGCCTCAAGTCCCTCAGCCTTTTCTCGTAAGACCTTCCCTCCATACCTGACAATATCCTAGTAAATCTCCTCTGCACCCTTTCCAAAGCTTCCACATCCTTCTTATAATGTGGTGACCAGAACTGTACACAATACTCCAAGTCCGGCCGCACTAGAGATTTGTACAGCTGTAGCATAACTTCATGGTTCCGGAACTCGATCCCTCTATTAATAAAAGCTAAAATACCGTATGCCTTCTTAAGAACCCTGTCAACCTCAGTGGCAACTTTCAGTGATCTATGTACCTGGACACCGGGATCTCTCTGCTCATCCACACTACCAAGAACCTTACCATTAGCCCAGTACTTTGCATTCCTGTTACTCAGACCAAGGTGAATCATCACACACTTGTCCGCATTAAACTCCACTTGCCACCTCACAGACCAGTTCTGCAGCTTATCTACGTCTCTCTGTAACCTCCAACATTTTTCCTCACTATCCACAACTCGTCCGACCTTAGTGTTTGCAAATTTACTAACCCAAGTTCTACACCCTCATCCAGGTCGTTTATAAAAATGATGAACAGCAGTGGACCCAACACAGACCCTTGTGGTAAACCACTACTAACTGGACTCCAGGATGAACATTTCCCATCAACCATGACCCACTGACTTCTTTCAGCAAGCCAATTACGGATCCAAACTGCTATATCTCCCACAATCTCATTACTCCGCATTTTGTACAATAGCCTACTATGGGGAACCTTATCGAACGCCGTGCTGAAATCCATATACACCACATAATTCGGTTTACTCTAATCTACCTGTTTGGTCACCTTCTCAAAGAACGCAATAAAGTCTGTGAGGCACGACCTCCCCTTCACAAAACCGTGCTAACTATCCCTAATCAATTTATTCTTTTCTAGATTATTATAAATCCTATTCCTTACAGCCTTTCCCAACACTTTACCGACAACTGAAATAAGGCTCACTGATCTATAAGTACCAGGATTGTCTCTACTCCCCTTCTTGAAGAGGGGAACCACATTTCCCATTCTCCTGACTTCTGGCAATAGTCCTGTAGACAATGACGATTTAAAGATCATTGCCAAAGGCTCAGCAATCTCCTCCCTGGCTTCCCAGAGGAACCTAGGATAAATCCCATCCGGCCCAGGGGACTTATCCACTTTCACACTCTGCAGTATTTCTAATATCTCCTCATTGTGAACCTCAATCACACCTAGTCTAGTAGCCTGTATCTCAGTATTCTCCTTGACAAGATTGACATTTTCTCGAGTGAATATTGTTGAAAAAATATTCATTTAGTGCTTCCCCTATCTCCTCTGACTAAAACACCACTTTCCACTCCTATCCTTGATAGGCCCTATTCTTACTCTCGTCGTTCTTTTATTCCTTAAATACCTATGGAAAGCCTTAGATCCTATCAGCCAACAACTTCTCATGTCTCCTCCTGGCTCTTCTGTGCTCTCCCTTTGGGTCTTTCCTGGCTACCTTATAAACCTCAAGCGCCCTAACTGAGCCTTCACATCTCATCCTAATATAAGCCTTCTTCTTTCTCTTGACCAGAGATTCCATTTGCTTCACAAACCACGGCTCCCGCACTCTACATCTTCCTCCCTGCCTGACAGGTACATACTTATCTAGGACACACGGTAGCTTTTCATTGAATAAGTTTCACATTTCTAATGTGCCTATCCCCTTCAGTTCCCTTCTCGCTCCTATGCTTCCTAAATCATGCCTAATCGCATCATAATTGCCTTTCCCTAGCTGTAACTCTTGCCTATTGCTATACACGTATCCCTTGCTATCACTAAAGAAAACATAACAGAAGTTGTGATCGTTATCACCAAAGTGCTCACCTACTTCCAAAACTAACACCTATCAAGAGAAGAGGAAGGGAACTCGGGAATCAGTATTCCCTCTGATACCCAATGGTTCTCCGTATTGCATTTAATGGATCCATGAACCTGTCTGACTGTGCAGAGAAAGCGAAAACTTTGTGGACATTTTAAATTCCCCGATCGATTTTGTTCAGTTTTTTGGTTTTTTTTTATATGTTTACTTTTGAGAGCTTGTCAGTTGTAATAGTTTTAGATTGTGCAGTTTTTAAGCTCGATGAGACTTTGTTCATTAATCAGTAATTCGAGTTATTCCTCTCTCGAGTTCAAATGTTGCTACAGTGTGTTGTGTATAATGCTATACTTAAATGGTGTACTTGGAACATTAAGGGAAGCGACTGGCCACTCAAGAGGAAAAATTTACTTTCTAGTCTAAAAAATAGAGAGGGTGGATGTTTTCTATTGCAGGAAATGCAGCTTGATGACAAGGAACATTTGACGTTACAACAGGGCGGGTTTGAATGTTTTTTTGCGACTTTTAATACTAGGAGTAGGGGAGAAGCCATACTGGATAAGAAGAATCTTCCATTTAAATTACTAGATTGTATTTGATACTCACGGGAGGATCATAATACCCCACGCCTTGAACTATGGTAAATAATCCAATATTTTAAATGGTATTTGCGACCCACCCCCCACCCCGGGCGCACACTCTAAAAATCCTGGTAGATGCATTTTCCAAATGCAGTTATCTTGCAACATAGCACATTATCGTAGAAGGAGATTTCAACTGTCTTATGGACTCGACGGTGGGCAGCATGTCCAAAGGTCTCTCAAAATCCTCGTTATAATGTTAGTAATTGGAAGATTTGTGTGCAGAACTAGAGTTGGTGGATGTCTGGAGGCGCATCTAGCTCACAAGTAGGGCTTTTATTTTCTTCTTTAACCCGCTGAACTGCCACACGAGGGTTGATATCTTCCCCATCCCTGCAACAATCTTAGATCAGGTGGCATGCTGCACAATTGGGAGTATTACCATTTCTGAGCATACTTATTGTTTAAGGTTAAGGGCAATATAACAGATTCGAGACACCGGCGAATGTATCCCGTTATTCTGAAGGCTAGTTAGTTCATTGAATATTTCTGTAATTAATTCAGATCTTTCTTAGCCGTTAATTCAGAGTCAACCAGTAACCCATCCATTCTATGGGAAATTGCTAAGGCTTATGCCAAGGAAATAACTATTCCTGAGGATGCAGCAGAAGGGGAAGCAGGAACGTTGGTTTGAGGCACAGCTGAGGGCAGCCGAGAGGGTTTACTGTGATAGACCCTCAGTGGCTAAGCTGCACTGGATCACAATGCTTTGGTCTACAGTCAATTCCACGCTCACACAGACAGCCAAGAAGGAACTTACTTTTGCAAAACAAAGGCAGTTTGAACATGGTGATAAGCCAGGCAAGTATTTAGCCAGGAAAACGACCGCCCCTCTCAAGCCATTACCTCAATTAGGGAAGGTACTGGGATAATTACCTTCAATTAAAAAAAAGTCTCCTGTTCGAGATATTTCAGACTTGCCATAATGAGGATAGATGGATTAAGATGGAGTTATTTTTCAAGAACCTGGGTCTTCCAGGAGTAACCCCTGAATAAGTGTTGTGCCTCAATGCACCATTGTCAGTGCAGGAGGGTGTGAAGCAGCTTCAGAATGTAAACGTGCACGTTCCTGACGGATTTTCTAGTGAATTTTATAAATCATTTATAAACCTATTGTCAAGGCTGATGTTTAACATGTTCCGTCACTCATACAGTCACAAACCCCTCCCTCCATCCTTAAGAGCGGCTCATACCTCTGTGATGCTGAAGAAAGGAAGACCCTGGAGGATTGTGCTTCTTACACGCCAATCTCATTTTTAAATGTTGGTTTCAAAATCCTGTCTGAGACCCGTGCATTAAGGCTGGCAACTTTGCTTCCTTCCGTTGCTAAAGAGGACCAAACAGGTTAAATAAAGGTCCACAGATCTTCCGACATGTAAAGAGTTTAAACAATATGATCTAGAGTGTCAACAACAATCTATCCAGGGATTATTGATCCCTTTAGATGGGAGCAAGCATTTGATTGAGTTAAGTGGCCGGATCTCTTCTGTACATTAGAACGGTTTGGCCTCTGCCAAGATTTTATTAAGGGGGTGAGGGTCATTTACCGCTATCCTCTGGTTGGGTTCTTACTAATGGTGTGCCAACCAGTAATACTAACATTTCTCCAGGCAGCCGACAAGGTTGACACCTGTCACCATTATTGTTTACGTTGGGGATTGAACCACTGGCGGAGGCCATCCGTAGGGATGCCAACACATCTGATGTTGGGATAGAAGTCACGGAAGATTACATTGTATGCAGATGAGGGCCTTATGTTTTTTGTTAGATCCCGCAATTTCGGTCGTGCATGTGATGGAATGCAATAATTCACTTGTTGCCTTTCCGGGCGATAAGATTAATTTTACAAAGTTGGAGGCCATGCCTATTGGAGATCTTATGGAAATACCTGATACTGAGGCCAAATCCTAGTTTCCTTTTCAATGGTCGCGGGGGTGGATTCCCTATTTCAGTATATTCATTACATCTGTCTTTGATCATTTATTTAACATTAACTATGTCCATTTGTTTGACAAAACTAAACAAGACCTTCAAAGGTGGGAGGCATTTCCAATATCCTGGCTAGGTCAGATAGCTGTTATTAAAATGAATGTCTTTCCTCATTTCCTACACCCCATGTGAATGCTTTCTTTGATACTTCCCAAACAGATGACGCATGTGGGTGGCACGGTGGCACAGTGGTTAGCACTGCTGCCTCACAGCGCCAATGACCCGAATTCACTTCCCAGCTCAGGCGACTGACTGCGTGGAGTTTGCTCATTTTCCCCGTGCCTGCGTGGGTTTCCTCCCACACTCCAAGGATGTACAGGTCAGGTGCGTTGGCCATGCTAAATTGCCCATAGTGTGGGTGAAGGGGTAAATGTAGGGGAATGGGTCTGGGTGAATGGCGGGTCGGTGTGGACTTGTTGAGCCAAAAGGCCTGTTTCCACACTGTAAGTAATTTAATCTAACATGTTTTTTAGGAAAAGAATGACTGGTTTAACTCGTTTATTTGGCACTAGAAGCGATTCTTTATCGAGCTAACAAAATTGCAACTGCCCCACAGATTGTGGGGAGTTGATTTTCCCGATTAAAAACAATCGATTAATTTTTTTTCTCATCCTATTTGAGTGCCTGGGCCGCTGAGGTCTCGGTATCAATATGGCTAGACGTTGAGCTCTCCCAGACAAAGTGAACCCTTATTAATCTGTTGTTATTAGATAAAATGACAACGTTTATGGAATATTGTCATAAACTAATGATGATCAATACTGTTAAAGAATGAAGGACAATGCGTCAGATTGAGGGCAATACAGCCATTACCATATTTCTTACCCCATAATTGATATATCGCATTGTCAACCGGGGATGATGGATTCCAGGTTTAAACTGTGGGCAGATAGGGGGGTACCTAGCGTGGGTGATTTAGAATTAGTAGAATCCCTACAGTATGGAAACAGGTCCTTGGACCCCACAAGTCCACTTCCAACCTCGGAAGAGTAACCCCCCACCCCCCCAGACCCATTTCCCTACCATGCTATATTTACCCTGATTAATTCCCCAACTTACAGATCCTGGAACACTTTGAGCGATTTAGCAATGGCCAATTCATCTAACCTGCACATCATTGTGACTGCGGAAGGAAACCTACGCAGACACAGTTGACAATATACTAACTCCACACAGTCAGTCACCCAGGGCTGGTACCAAACCCTGGTGCTGTGAGTCAGCAATGCAAACCACTGAGCCACCACGTGCTACTTTGGGAGAAACAATGATATCATTTGATCAAATAACTCGTGAGTATGGACTTGCCAGTGTAGACTTCTGTTTTTTTCAGATTAGAGATTTGATTAAAATTACTTTTAACAGACTCTTACAGATCTGATAGAGAGAAGCGGATATTTATGGTAAAGAATACACTCTCTGTCAGCACCCTTTATCATTTGTTGGAGAGTGTCCCCTCAGACAAGACTGTGCAGCTTCGTGATGTCTGTGCGGGAGAGTTGGGGGTTTAGGTCTCTTCGGAGCCATTGGAGGATATTTGTGAAAATGCTCAAAGGATTTTGATCTGTAATAGGACCCATTCCATGCAGTTGAAAATTCTTCATAGGGTTTATCTGACACCAGATTTTCTGTCAAAATTCAAAGTGGGATTATCTTCAGCATGTCCTAAATGCAGAATGACTACAGGCACTCTTACTCATTGCATGTGGTCCTGCTGCAGGCATCGTATATATTGGAGCACTGTGTTAGGTGTGGTAGAGTGGGTCTTGGGGACCGAATTGGAGATGGACCCGGTTTCTCTTTTCCTGGGCCTGCCCAGAGTATCTACGCAGATGCACATTGGAAAAAAAAAATCCTTACTTTCTGTGCTAGGAATAATATTCTGTTGTGTTGATTGTCTGAAAACTCCCCGGGGCTGTTGGGTCTTTGTAAGCTCATCATGAGGAATATCCGTTTGGACTTTCTCACGAGAATGGTGCACCAAAAACAGAAATTATTATAATTCATAGAGTCATAGAGATGTCAAGCAAGGAAACACACCCTTCGGTCAAACCCATCCATGCCAATCACATATCCCAAACCAATCTAGTCCCACCTGCCAGCACCCAGCCCATATATCTCCCGTAACCCTTCCTATTCATTTACCAATCCAAATTCCTCTTAAATGTTGCACTTGCATCAGCCTCCCCCACTACACCTGGCAGCTCATTTCATACACTCACCACCCTCTGTGTGAAATAGTTGTCCATAGGTCTCTTTTATATCTTTCTCCTCTCACCCTAAAACTATGCCCTCTAGTTCTGGACTCCCTGACCCCAGGGAAAAGACTTTACGTATTTACCCTATCCAAGCCACTCATAATTTTGTAAACCTCTATAGTATCACCACTCTGACTGGGATGCTCCAGGGAAAACAGCCCCAGCCTGTTCAGCCTCTCCCTATAGCTCAAATCCTCCAACCCTGGCAACATCTTTGTAAGTCTTTCCTGAACCCTTTCAAGTTTCCGATAAGAAGGGGAGCAGGGTTGCATGCAATATTCCAACGTGGCCTAACCAATGTCCTGTACAGCCGCAATATGATCTTCCAACTCCTGTACTCTGTACTCTGACCAAAAAGGAAAGCATACCAAACGCTTTCTTCACTATCCTATCTACCTGCAACTCCACTTTCAAGGAGCTATGAACCTGCACTCCAAGGTCTCTTTGTTCAGCAACACTCCCTAGGACCTTACCATTTAGTGTATAAATCCTGCTGAAATTCCAGAAGTGCAGCACCTCATATTTATCTTAATTAAACTCCATCTGACATTTCTCAGCCCATTTGACCATTTGGACAAGATCCCATTGTAATCTGAGGTGACCCTCTTCGCTGCCACTACACCTCGAATTTTGGTGTCATCTTCAAACTTACGAACTGTAGCTCTTATGTTTGCATCTAAATCATTTATGTCAATGACAAAAATAGTGAATCCTGCACCGATCCTTCTGGCACTGCACTGGTCACAGGCCTCCGTTCTGATAAACAACCATCCATCACCACCCTCTGTCTTCTACCTTTGAGCCAGTTCTGTATCCAAATGGCTAGTTCTCCCTGTATTCCATGAGATCTGACCTTGCTAATCAGTCTCCCATGGGGAACCTTATCACAACCCTTACTGAAGTCCAGATAGATCACATCTACCCCTCTGCCCTCATCAGTCCTCTTTGTTACTTCCTCAAAAAACACAACCGAGTTTGTGAGACATGATTTCTCACTCACAAAGACATGTTGACTATCCCTAATAAGTCCTTGCCTTTCCAAATACATGCACATCCTGTCCCTCAGGATTCCCTCCAACAACTTGCACACCACCAACATCAGGCTCATTGGTCTATAGTTCCCTGGCTTGTCCTAACCGCCCTACTTAAACAGTGGCACCACGTTAGCCAATGTCCAGTCTTCCGGCACCTCACCTGTGACTATCCATATTACAAATATCTCAGCAAGAGGCCCAACATCACTTCTCTAGCTTCCCACAGAGTTCTAGGGTACACCTGATCAGGTCCTGGGGACCCATTTCAAGACATCGAACACTTTCACCTCTGTAATATGGACAATTTCAAAGGTGTCACCATCTATTTCCCTACATGTTACGACTTCCATATCCTTTTCTACAGTAAATACTGATGCAAAATACTCGTTTAATATCTCCCCCATACTTCCTGTGCTAGGAAGAATATTCGGTTGTGTTGGATGTCTGAAAGCCCCCGGGTCTGTTGGGTCGTTGTAAGCTCGTCATGGAGAATATCCCTTTGGACTTTCTCACCAGTGTGGTGCACCGAAAAGCAGATTTATATAAGATATGACAGCCCTTTTTGGATTACCGCGATACAGGCTTACCTGCAACTTTAAAAAGGGCATTTATATAGCCATGACGATATTGTCTAATGAATGAAATATGAAGGATTATAAACATATGAATGTGTAATGCTCTTGAAGAATGAGAGCTATCATTGTGTTATACTGAGCCGAATTATTTGTTTATTTTTGTTTTTCTTCTGTCCGTTTATAGACTTTAACTTGTTTTGTATCTACATGCACAAGGGTGTAATTTTGTTCTGTTATTTGAGTTGCTTTGTTATTGGTTTAATATAATAATAAAAGTCTCTTCTTCAATAAAACTATTTGTTAAAAAAATTTAAATGCTAACATTGATAGAATAGAGTCCCAAAGAACTCTCACTAGATAGACCACTCATGGTGGTTTACGCTGAAGATCACCACATGGGTGATGGGGTAAGGTTGAGAGAGCATCCCCTTCATGGTAACCTCTGTCAGTGTGGGGAATTGAACCTGCGCTGGTGTCCTCCCTCTGCATCACAAACCAACCATCCAGCCAACTGAGTGGGAGACTGTGTAACTGTTACACACAGAATCAGTCACAGACAAAGGGCAAGAGAAACATTCATGACAAGGTAAAATGTATATTTGATGTAACGGTCATGATAACGGCTGAGGATCAAAACGTTCTCTGCTAGAAATTGTATTTTATATTGAGACAAGTGTTTGGAAGGTGTCTTTGGCTGAATACAATAAGGTGAGACAAGTGAAATCACAAGAATGACTAATTGTGATTAGATATCGATAACCATGAAATAAGTGCATGTTTTTGATTGGTCTGTGGAAAGCATGCTGGCTGCTGCATGAATTTATAAAGCAGATGAAATATATTGTTCGGAGATTCCGTCCCCATGTGAAATGCCTTCTGAACACATGCTGGAAGAAACCCGGGGTAAAAACAAACTTCTGAGAATCATCTGCTCGGTAACAGGAAGCTGGCGGTTGAATGAATGAAACATCCTGTGACATGGAGCGGAGAAAACCATCAAATCACCACCGACCGGAATGAATGTTTGTGCATATTTGAAGCACTGAATGGCCTCATGATGGATTTTAATTGTGTGTGATTTGAAAAACGTACATCTCGACTCCATCGTCTTACGTGTTACACACTGGGGCACAGCCGATTTCCTGAAGCTGGGAATAAGTTGGAACATTATCTGGAACATTCCATAATTGGCTTTCTCCAGCATATTCTATAACTGTGTAGGGGGCACTAGAAATGCAAGAGAGAAAGAGAGGGAAGATGATGCATGCAGTAGCGAGAATGGTGGAGCATGAGCCTTGTTCGATGGTCGGTGCTATAACAGATATACAGTGAGTGTGAGGGAGCAGAGAGAATACGGTGACCCTTATCCTGACAAAGGGGAAAGGTTATTGATGCATGTCCTGTATTGCTGGGCATTTCTTCATACCGCAGATACTGCACTGAGCTGGGTGGTGCAGGCAGACCACGCTCGGTGGGTCTGGCGGTGTGGCCCCTTCTGGGAAGAGAATGGTCCCCCTCTGTACTAGCCCATCCACCATGACCTTCGTGCTGCTGTCAACAAACTGTGATGTAATTTCCCCTTAGCTGCCATGCTCGGGTAAACTGTGCAGGGCAACTCCAAACTGACAAAGTTCAACCGTGTGACAATTAGCCTTTTAGAGATGACATCATTGCCAGGAATCACTGAATATCCAGGGGCATCCAGGCGACTGTGAGTACCTCCAGTCATGATGGGTGGGAGAACCGGGCTGGCATTGAATGAGAGGGACACTATGGAGTGGGCTGGGTAGTTAATGAGATGAGTTTGGTAAGATGGCACCAGGAAACTAGCTCGGCCTCATGGAGACAACCCCTCTGACACACTCAATGAAAATGTCACTGAGAGAGTTTTTGTTTGATTCAGCCCAGTGAGGCGAAGACTCTGCTGTCCTCACTCCCAGTTACAAAGCTGCAGAACAAATGCTCATCCAAAACTCTCCATCGCCTGAACTCACAGCAATATCCCATTCACTCATAATTCTTCATAATACCGACCCGTGTTGCATGATGCTATCGAAATGTCTTCATTTCAGCATTCTGAAACCTGTGAACATATCCTTCCATGACATATTTTCTCAGTCTCACCCGATCTGTCTCCACTCCAAAACACACTCACTTACAGTAATACTGCACTAAAATGCCAGTATGGCTGGCCATTTGGCCCAGCTGGTCCATGCCAACCAAAGTGTCCATCCACACTCACCCCATTTCCCTGCCCTTGCTCTGTATCCACACTCACCCCATTTCCCTGCCCTTGCTCTGTATCCACACTCACCCCATTTCCCTGCCCTTGTTCTGTATCCCCCTAATCCTTTCCTATCTGTGTATTTGTCCAAATGCCTTTTCAATGTTGTTATTGGACCCACCTTTACCACTTCCACTGGCAGCTCCGTCCATACACGTACCACACTCTGGGTAAAAACGTTGACCCTCGGGTTCCTTTTTATATAGTTTTTCCTTTCCAAATATTAATGGATGCCCTCTCATCCTCGATTCCCCAACCTTGGGAAAAAATTTGAAGTATTCACCCCAGGTACGTCGCTCATGATTTTATAAGAGTTACACTTCTATAAGAACCCTCTCAGTTTCCTACGCTGTAAGGAAATAAGTTCTGACCTGTCCAACCTCTGCCTATAACTGAGAGCCTTTAGCTCAGGAAACATCTTTGTAAATTTCTTCTACACTCTTTCTTGGGCAATAATATCCTTTCCAGAGCAAGGTGAACAAAACTGAACACAATACTCCAACTGCAGCCTTACCAACATCCTGTACAACAGGAACATAACATCCCAACGTATATACTCAATGCCCTGATGAAGGCCAGTGTACCCCAACAGCCTTCTTCACTGTCCTGTGTATCGGGGACTCAAATTTCAGACAACCGTGCACCTGATCTCCAACGTACTTTTGTTCCACTACATTCCTTAAGACCCTCTCATTCATCATTAAACTCCAATCTGGATTTGACTTTCCATAATGCAAGACGTCACATTTATCTTTACTAAACGCCATTTGCTCATTCTCAGCTCACTTCCCCAGCTTACCAGGGTACTGCTGCAATTTCTGGCAATGTTCCTCACTGTAAATGATGCCTCCTAATTTAGTGTCATCTGCAAACTTACTAACCTTGCGCTGTGCACTCTGGTACAAACCATTGATATAGGGAACAAACAGCAATGGGCCCATGACCGACCACTGAGGCACTCCACTAGTCACAGGCCTCCAGTCCGACAAGCATACCTCCACCATAGCCATTTGCTTCATAACGTCAAGCCAATTGTGTCGCCAATTTGCCAGTTTACATTGGAGTCCATGCGATCTAACCTTTCAGAGCGGCCTACCATGTGGAACCTTATCAAAGGTCTTACTGAAATCCATATAGACTATGTCCACCACCCTGCCCTTGTCAACATTTCTGGTCACTTCCTCAAAACCTCTAACAAAATGTGTAAGGCATGATCTGCCACGCACAAAGCTATGCTGACAGCTCCAAGTCAAATTCTGTCTTTCCAAATGCATGCATATCTTATCTCTCAGAACCTTCTCATGTGGTTTACCGAAAACAGATGTGAAACATACTGGTCTATATTTCCCAGGCATTTATTTGCAGCCCTTCTTGAATAAGGGCATGTTTGTTACGGCCCAGCCTTCCGGGTCCTTGGCCCCTGAACTGTCTTCTCTCACCTCTTGCAGTGCTCTTGGATTTGTCTGGTCAGGACCAAGAGATTAATCTGAATTTAAGCATTCTAATATGTCCATTAGTACCATTAATGATATGGACTGCTCCAATATATGTCAATTAACGTCCCAAAGGTCACAGGTCCTCATGTGTTTCTTCATGTTAAACACGGAGGGGGAATTGAGGGACTCAACCATCTCTTGAGGTTTTACACATGCATGCCCATTTTGGATTGTACGGCGTCCTATTCTCTCTCTGGTTGTTCTTTTTCTTTTCTATACTGAATTTAGATTCACACCATTCTGCTCATCCACGGCTATCTCATACCCCCTTTTCACCTTGCTGCTTTCTTTCTTCAGTAAATTCCTGTATCCCCTGTGTACCTCCAGAGATTCTCTTGGTCCCAGCTGCCTGTACCTGAGCGACGCCTCATTTTTTGCTGGTCAGAGCCTCAACATCGCTTGTCATCCAGGGTTCTCTCTTCCAGCCTCACTTTCCTTTCACCCTCACAGGAACTTGTAGACCTTGAACTCGAACTATCTCACTTTTGAAGCCCGCTCTGTTGTCCGGGATTCTTTTACCTGGAAACAAACTACTCCAATCATCCCTTGCAATCCCATCTCTAATTTCAACAAAATACGCCTTTCCCCAACTTAGAACTTGAATCCGTGGACCAATGTTGTCCCTACCATAACGATTTTAAATTTAATAAAGCTCTAGTCACTTTTCGCAAAATTCTTCCCCACTTTACCTCCGTCACCGATCCTACCCTATTTCCCAACAGTAGGTCGAGTTTGTCCCTTCCCCAGTAGGACCCTCTACATGCTGCTTGTGGAAACTATTCTGAACACACTTAACAAATTACGTTCTATCTATGTTCTTAATCATCTGGAAGTCCCAGTCTCTGTTAGGAAAGTTAAAATCACCTATTATAACAATCCTGTTGCTCCTTCAAGTCTCGCCAGCGTCCCTGCATATTTGTTCCTCTAATTCCCATTGATTATCTAGAGGCTTATAATGCAACCACTATAACATCACCATCCCCCTCTTACTTCTTTGCCTAGTTCACAAAACCTCATTGGATATTATCTCAGTTATTTCATCTTTAGATATTAGAGTGATATGCGTCTTTATCAGAACTATTGGTTTTAATTTGTTTCCATTTACATCTCTTCCTCGCAGTGATTTTGACATTCGCAGCACCCCTTATCAAGTGGAGTACAGTGGAGATATGGAACTGTAAATGGATGGGAGCTGCACATCCTGTCAGTTCCAAAATTGGCTGCAAGTTTCCCCACACTGGGCAGTGATCTAACACAGTGTTACCGAACAATGCAATGGCCTGGGCTTATATATGAATGAACCAGTGTGCAGTGCACAGCTCCCCACGCTGGATATTTAGTCCAGGATTATGTATCAGGCATTGGTGTGGGCTGCACAGAGTTTCACTCTGGGTATTGCTGGGTTGCATTCAGCAGTACACCAGCCGGATCTACACAGTGCTCCATCCTGAATATGTAATGGATGGGGTGGTTTTGTGAGTTGGATTGCGAATGTGAGAGAAGTAAACAGCTGGCAATACCTTTATTTTGTGTTTTCATTCTTGTGATTGGACCTTTCAAATCCTGACTCATCCTGTTAGATCCATCCTTCTGGATGAGACATGGTGAGTGTTGTTGCAGCATCTGGGTCTGCAACATGACCTACAAATGGAGCAGATGCTGCAGAGAGGGGAGTCTCGGTAAAATGGAATGAGGGAATCATAATCATATCAGACGTGGTCTTTGTGAATGGTGGGGCAGGATTGAATGGACCACGAATGCAATTTATTCATATACTTCTATTTGTTCCAAGAAAACTCCCCTTCTCTCCCAGTGTCCCATACTGGTGGGGACTGAGTCACTTCCTCCTGTTCCTGCGTAACAGGATCCTCGGGCCTCACTAGTCTCCAGAGTTCCCTGTGTCCCAGTTTCGAGCTCTGAGTGACTCCCTCCTGTCCCTGTGTCCCCGTCTCAAGCGGTTGAATGACTGCCTCATGTTCCTGTGCCCCAGTTTCGAGCTCTGAGTGACTCCCTCCTGTCCCTGTGCCCCAGTCTCAAGCAGCTGAATGACTGCCTCCTGTTCCTATGTCCCAATCTTGGGCAGCTGAGTGACTGCCTCCTGATCCAAGGTTTGCGATAGTAGATGTCCTCCTCTTGCTGCTGACTAACGGGCTGCAATAGTTCTGTCCTCACCTGCTGCTCCTGTGGAATGGAGTTGAGGGACTGAATGGCCTCTCCACATTCCTTACAGCTTCTCTTGACTAAAAGCCTTTCTCCTGTTTCTGTAAAACACCATCAAAATCTGAATGATATATTTTTGTGTTTTACTCACAGTAATTGAGCAAACAAGCTGACTGACAGAATTCAGAAGCTGAATAGCCTCCTCCTGTCCCTGTGTCATACACTCAAGGGGCAATAGAGTCTCAGAGATGTACAGCACTGAAAAATACCTTTCCGTCTGATCGTCCATACCGACCAACTATCCTAAATAAATCTCGTCCCCCTTACCAAGACTTGGCCCATCTCCCTCTAAACACTTCCCATGCATGTATCCATCCAAATGCCTTCTAAATGGTGTAACTGTACCTGTCTCCACCACCTCTTTTGGCTGATCCATCCATACATACAGCAGTCTCTGTGTGAAAATGTTGTCCCTCATTTCTCTTTTTAAATCTTTCCCCTTTCACCTTAAACCTTTGGACTAGCCTATCCTGGGTAAAAGACGTTGACGTTGTCTATGCCCCTCATGATTTTATAATCCTCTTTAAGGTCCCCTCTCAGCCTCAAAACTTGAAAGTAGTCCCAGCCTATTCAAACTCTCCCTGTAACTCTAACCCTCCAACCTCTGCAATATTCTTTTAAATCTCTTCTGCACCCTTTCAAGTTTGACAACATCTTTCCGACATCAGGGAGACCAGAATTAAAGGCAATATTACAAAAATGGCCAAACCAATGTCCTGGACAGATGTAACATGTCTTGCAAAGGCTTAGACTCAAAGCACGCACCAGCAAAGGGAAGATCACCAAGTGCCTTCTTCACTTTACTATCTACCTGTGACGGCACTTTCAAGGAACGGAGAACCTGCAACACGCGTGACACAGTAGCTCAGTGACTAGCATTGCTACCTCACAGCACAGCGATCTGGGTTTAACTCCATCCTTGAATGACTGCCTGTATGGAGTTTGCACATTCTCCCCGTGTCTGCATGAGTTTCCTCCAGATGTTATGTTTTCCTCTGCAAGTATAAAGATATACAGATAATGGTAGATTGGCCATGCTAAAGTACCCAGGAATGTTTAGGCGAGGCGGATTAGCCATGGGAAATGCAAGATCAGAGGTTTAGGGTTGGTGTTTGTCCAGTGGGATACTGTTTAGAGGTTCGGTGTGGCCTCGATGGGTCGGATAGGCTGTTTCCTCACTGTAGGGATTCGATAATTTCGATGGAGTTCTCCCTGATTGGTAGATTTCGACGGGACCCTACCTATATGTCTTGCCCTGATCTGTCTTGCCAAAATGCAACACCTCACATTTAACTAAAATAAACTCCATCTGCCATTCCTCGGTTCACCTCAACAAGGTCCCATTATAATCTGACAGATCATTCTTCACTGACGACTACACCAACAAATTTGGTATTATCTACAAACTTACTGATCACACATCATATACTCAAATGCAACTGATTTGTATTAGTGACAAAAGGAGTGGACCTAGTATTGATCTTTGCGGCATACCACTGGTCACAGGTCTCCAAGTTTAATGAACAAATGTCCACTGTCACGCCCTGTCTCCGATATTCAAGAAAATGTTGGATATAAATGGCGAGCTCTCCCTGGATCCCAGGCAGTCTGACCTTGCTAACCAGTCTACCATGTTGAATATTTTGGTTTTCTTACTGAATTCCATAAAGACAGCATCCACTGTCCTGCCTTCATCAATCATCTTCATCACTTGCTCAAATAATTTCACCGTGTCAGTGAGACGTGATCTCCAATGTACAAAGCCCTCTTCAGTCCTTGCCCTTCCAAATGCACATCAATCCTTTTCCTCGAAATCGCCTCTAACAATTTAGTCACCATTCACGTCAGGCTCACCGATCTATAGTTACCTGTTTTTTTCCTTACTTTCTTAAATAATGACACAACGTTAGCTGCCCTCCAGTCTTTTGACACCTCACCTATGGAAATCAATGTTACAAATATATCAGCAAAATGCTGAGCAATCTCTTTCCTAGCTTCCCAACTGCTCAGGTTCCAGGGATTTGTTCACCTTTATGTGTTTTAAAATGTCCAACACCTCCTTGTAATATAGACACTTTTCAAGGTATCACTATATATTTCTTCATTCTCTCGCTCTTGTAACCTCCTCCACATTAAATACTGAGGAGAAATACTTGTTTCGTATCCCTCCAACCTATGTATATGTGGTTCCATACATAGGTAGCCTTATTGATCTTTATGGGGCCATATTTTCTCCCGAGTTAATCTTTTCCCATAAACGGATGTGTAGAATTTCTTCAATGCCTCATTAACCCTATTTCTGAAACCAAGCCTTGTCCTCATTTTTCTGGCCCGATTTCCTCATTGACTATACACTTGCTGCACTTATACACCTCTCGGGATTCACTTGATCTCAGCTCTGTTTACCCGACATATGCCTCCTTCCTTCCCTTGCCAAGAGCATCAATATATCTAGCCATCCAACACTCCCTGCACCCACCAGCCTTGCCCATCTCACCAATGGGAACACGTTGGCTCTGGACTCTCTGAAACCCAGTTTAATGGCCTTGCATTTTCCAACCATCCCTTTACCTGTGAATAGGTTATTGCAATCAGCCTTTCACAGGTCTCCATAACACTTTCAAAATTGGCCTTGTTCAAAGTTAGAACTTTAATATTTACCGTAGGTCTTTCCGATTCCAAAACTAATTTAAAACTAATATTTATGCGTAACAGACTTGAAAGTTAAATAAATACTTCCAGACCCTCTGGACCAGGCTCAAGAGTCTGAAAGGCCTCCTCATGTCCCAGTGTAACAGACCCAAGACATTAAATGACACAGCAAGCCATGGATTACGAGCAGCCATTAAACTGTATCTGATGGAAGTCCATCCCTTCTCACAGAAACACAAACAACACAATGTACTCCAGGTGCCCTCTCAGTAACACTTCATACAGCTGCAGCAACACAGCTCTTTGTTTTGAATGATTCTGTTGGAAAAATGTGCCAATATTCTAGATTTCCACCTTTTCAAGTAGCAACAGGCTAATATGGGCTGAATGGCCTTCTCTTATCCCTCTGTAAGAGGCCCATTGGGACAGAATTGCTTCGGCCTGTTGCTGAGCAGCAGTCTCATTGCTCTGTCTCAAGGTTATGAAAGGATTTGATAACAGGGCACTTAAAACCAGGAGTAGCCTCACAACTGGTCAATAAGTACTGTACTTTGTGTTCAGGGATCTAAAAACTTACCCACCCGAGGTTTTTTTATGCAGCCAATCTGTTATTTTATAATTGCCTCCTTTCATAAACAGAGCGGAACATATATAGACCCCTGTAGTGTCTTGTTAATACTCTCGTATACAAGTTTAAAAAAGATTTAAAAGGTTTAAAGAGTTATGGTCCATCCCTCAGCAACCCTCATCCATTCCATCCAAACCCAGTCAATATTCCCTTTTATAGTGATATGAAAAGTGATGTGTGGAACTGGTTAACTGAGCCTGTTTGTTTAGTCATGATTTGGAGATGCTGGTGTTGGACTGAGGTGTACAAAGTTAAAAATCACACAGCACCAGGTTATAGTCCAATAGGTTTAATTGGAAGCACATTAGCTTTCGGAGCGCCGCTCCTTCATCAGGTGATAGTGGAAGCCACACTTCTAAGGCACAGAATTTATAGCAAAAATTTACAGGGTGATGTAACTGAAATTATACATTGAAAGATACCTTGATTGTCTTTTGAGTCTTTCATCTGTTCGAATACCATGATAGTTTCATTTCTTTCATGTGTAAATCACAAAACCTTTTTCTTTTAAAGTTGCATTCTCAGGTTATCTGTAACATTGAGTGATACCTAGACAATATGTTGAAGGTGTTAGCCCCCTGTGTTCTATGTCTATACCATGATGTTTAGATTGATTCTAATCTGAAAAGTGAGATTACAGAGTTTTACATGAATTCATGCAGTTTTTGAGCTCAGAGGTTTACATGAATTCATGCAGTTTTTGATCAAAGTACAATGTAGCCCTGCAAGTACAAATTCACCCCATAAAATATATGTGTGCATGTGGGTCTTTGTCTGTTTGTTTGTGTGTGTGTGTTTGTCTTGGTTGAGAGGGAGTGTATATGTGTGTGAGTGATGTAGACTTCCTTAAGTCTGTGAGGGGTGCATGTGTGTGCTTGCGTGGCTGGGGTGGGGGGGTTGAGTATCAGTGAGAGAGAGTGTATATGTGTGTGCATGAGTGCAGAGTGGTCTAAATCTCTGATCGGATGCCTGTCTGAGTGTGGGTGGCTGTAAGCGTATGTGTGAGTGTCTGTGTACATGTGTGTCCGTATGCATGTGTGTGTATAGAGTGTGTGTGTGTGTGTGTGTGTGTGTGTGTGTGTGTGTATACAGTGCAATGGGGGGTCACCTGTAATGTGACGTGAACCCACTGTCCCGGCTGAGGCTCTCCCTATGAGTACTGAAAATAGCTATCAGCCTCTGCTCGGCCACTGTTCGCTGCTGCCTGTCCTGAAGGCCGCCTTGAAGGATGGTCACCAGAAGGTCGGAGGTTGAATGTCCTGGACCACTGAAGTATTCCCCAACTGGAAGGGAACACTCCTGTCTGTTGATTGTTGTGCAGTGCCCATTCATCCGTTGTTGTAGCCTTTGCTCAGTTTCCCAGTGTTTGTTCTGTGGCTGTGATTACTACCAATCTCCATGGATTCTAATTATCCCAGTGGAGGGTTTCCATCTTTAATGATAAATGGGCGCCGTTCAATGTGTTATCCCATAACATGAGCGGGAGCATCACTGACAGCACTGAAAGGGATCGGCAGATTTAGAGAGAGGGGGCGGAGAGATCCGAATCTGAGAAAATTAGATTGGAATGTTCCAAAAATGTATCCGAATCTAGGAGCATTAGACTGGCACGTTCCAAAAATAGATAGGAGTTTATCCGATTATGTTTCGTATCTTTCTGCATTTTATTGGTGGTCATTATCGTCACGGATCTATTACGCTCTTCTCATTATTCAATATTTTTATGATCCTTTCCTGGCTATCGTTGGTGTTCCTGGTAAGTGTCACTGTCCAGATTTTTTTTTCTATAAACCGGTTATGACTGTATTACTGTTCCTTCATATAGTCTACCCTTCTTGTCACTATTGTTGTTCCTGTTGAAATTCTCAATCCAGATATTCACTCTCCAGACCACTACTAACTACATCAAAGAAGGTGTTCAATTACTGTCTCCCTCTCTGCTCTGGCAGTGTTACTCATGGGTCTCTATGTTGCCCTACTCAGTTTCAGTGGAGAACTACATTTTGTTGTATCATCGCCTTTGGTATTTAAATATTAACAGCATGGAGGTCACTCTCCACTGTTCTGTTTACAAACTCCACTTCCATCCCATCCCTGGCTAATATCTGCTGCAGAAGCAGACAAGTCACAACTGTGGGAGATCCCTTTGACCATGAGCTGATTCCTGACACCATACCCTGACCATTTCTAACTTGAAAAACTCACCACTCCAGGATATATCTCACTGGTGTATTCCATCTGCTGTTTGAACCTTGAGCTATGAAATACCGTCTTAATGAAGTTAATAATCTGCTGCTGACGCTCCCGGCTTCAAACCTGTTGAAGCAAATCTGATTCGAACTCACACCAAACTCCCATCCATCTGTCATTCATGTACACACCGATGTATATTGCTGTTGTGTCTGGCAATGGCTTTATTTTAACATTCTCAAACACTTTATCTCATCTGTCCATGAAACTTCTCTCGTTCTCTCTCTGTTGATTAACAAAAAGCCTGCCAGTTGTTCGTATTTAAAATAATTTCTTCCATGTGCGTTCCTTCTCAAACACTGAGTTTCACATTCAACCACACCAATCGCACACACACACACACGCACTGTCCCTCAGTTTCTGATGAACACATACACGCAGCAAACCTTCCCATTGTAGGCAGTAATCTGTTGCGAGTATAGTTTGCATATGATAGTAAAGTTTGCAATGCTCTCCATGCTGGGCAGATAGTGCAGTTTACTGAGCAACACACTAGCATGGTCTGCACAGCTCTCCATACGGGGCTGTCATCTTGTCCCAGTTTATGCTATTTGTGATGTTCTGTGAAGTAAATTCAGAATTTGATGTAACAAACTATTTCTGCTGATCTGACAATGCCTTTATTGAATGTTCTCATTCTTGTAATTTTACTCTCGAAGATCTCACTTCTCCAGTTAGTCCCACGGCCCAATAATTTTCCCCATATTTCCACAACCTCCTCCCAGTTAATTAACTGTCTGTTTCTGTCTTTAATGTGAATCTCTCTGTCCCTCTGTATCTTTCCCTGGCCTTGGGTTTTTGCTCCCTAGTGTATCGAGTGCTGACATTGTGTAGATCAGAAACAGTGAAATGGTGTGTGTCAGGCTGTTGTTCACTTCCCGGTATGTCCCATGTGATGGCCCATGGACAGGCGTGTTTCAGAAGTTATGAGACACATCCTTGTAACTTGGTCTGTGCCTGTGTTTGTCCCTCTCAGGTGATCACGCGGTCAGGAACACGAGGAAGCCCCTTGAATAAAGGAACAGTCATTTAAATTATGTAGCAATGCTGTCACTTTTTTTTAAAGAAAAGGTTATTTTCTCCTTTTTTCAGTAAGAGGTCTTAAAGGCCAAAGTGCCTATTGAAAACGGCTCAACGAAAAAACTTTTGAGACTTTTATGGTTTTTTAATAAATAGTAGTAACAATGGCCAGCTGGCACAGACCAGGCTTTATAGTTTTTTTCCTTGCAGATGTCACAGTCACCAGGTGCTTGGGTCCCGGAAGGATTGGAAGTTTTAATAAATTATCCCTAGATGCTATTCTCTCTGAAACCTCACTTGATACTGTTTCCTCCTGGACTGGAGAACTGTATGCAAGAAAGTATGTCTGAATGCTCATTTTTGCCAAAGGGCGTGTTTAGGTGATATTAGTATATTGGAACAGTTCATTTGTAGCAGGGTCTGTGTCCATCATTCAGTTAAGGTTTCCAATAGCTAAGTTATTCTAAATTCCTCTTCATTTTGTATGGATTTTCATTAGAGTGTTTAAATATAGTGTGTTTTGCATAATGGTGAGTGGTTTGATGAGTGGAATCACATCTGGGACATCCAATTCCCATCTATCTTGTTATTAAGGAAAAGTTGGCATTCATGCTACCTTCTTAAAATAGTTTGAGACAGTTTGGTTGGTCTATAGCAAACTGGGGTCTCTTGTCTGGTTCTAAATCGTTAATTGGGTTTAGAATTACAATCCCTACAGCGTACAAGCAGGTTATTTGATCCAACACGTCTACACCCGACCCACCAAGGATTAACCTACACAGGCCAATTCCTCTACCCTCTTCTGACACATTTACCCCGACTAAGGCACCTAACCCACACATCCCTGAAAACTATGAACAACTAAGCATGGCCAATTTACCTGACACGCTCATCTTTGGATTGTGGGGGAAACCAGAGCATCCAGAATAAGCTCATGCAGACACTGGAGGCTATTGGGTTCCAATGTCGTGTATGATATTTTTCAGTGTCTTTTGTTCCAGATGTTGAATTCGGTTGGTTTAACAGTGCTTTGTGTATGAAGATTCTTTCAGTCACTAAGAATTTTCTGTGTGTGGAAGAATTAAAGTTTTACAAAAGTTATTTAAGACAAAGTTGTAGGAATTGGCAGACAAGCTGAAGTTGGGGCTGCGTTTGTCTGTGAGAAAATGAGAGATAATTACAGTTATAGATCAATAATTACATTTGGAGGATCTGACATCAGACTCTTTAGAAATGGCTCGAATTCAATTTCAAATGAGGCACCGTGAACATGAGAAAGAATTGAAACAGTTTGAATTATGATGAAAAGTAGAAATAAAAGAAAAGGACATGGAGAAGAGAAAGAGAAAAAGAGAAGAAAAGCAGAGAGTTTCAACTTCAAAAGTTAGCAATTAGAGAGGGAAGTGGACATGGAAGGCAGTGATGAAGGTAGGCTGTAGGCTGGATGAGGAGGTGAGTGAGGATGAGCAACCTTATAGTAGCCAAAGGTCTGATGGGAATCTGTTTAGATACATCCAGGCATTATCTAAATTTGATGAGAAGGACGGGGAAGCCTTTTTAATTTCATTTGAGAAAGTGGCTAAACAAATGCAGTGCCCAGTGACCATATGGATTTAGTTGATCCAAACAAAGCTGCTGGTATTTGCATCCTATCGGAGGAGGTATCTGAGGAGTATGAGGAGATGTAGAAAGCCATCTGAAGTGCATGTGAGCTCGTGCCAGAAGCCAACAGACAGCGTTTCAGGAATCTAAAATAGCGTCCCTGGTTAAACGCACATTGACTTTGAAAGAATCAAAAATAATAATTTTGAAAGGTGGGTAAGGATATTAAAAACTGAGCAAACCAATGACACTCTTAGAGAGATTCTTATTTTGGAGAAGCTCAACAATTCACTTCCTGCAGCCGTGAGAACTCGTGGGGAAGAGCAGAGAGTTACAATGCCAAGGTTAGAAGCTGAAATGGCAGCTGATGCTGACTTAGTTCTGAAACCAAAGTTTGGTTTCTGTGAGGGATTGAGAAGAATGTGCAAGATCTTCTTAAAACATATCCCTGTGAGAGTAAGGTTTATTGGCATAGGCCAAGAGAAGCCAGTAAAGAGGTTACAGCATTGAGAGGCATAGCAGCATGTAATTCTTTAATGCTGAAATATGAGGAGCTATGTCATTCAGAGGGAGTATTGGAGAGATGAGAAGTGCTCCATTATGTAACGTGTGGTTGAAGTGTCCAGTGGAAACATCAACAGGTTTATTCCACAATGGGGAAGGAGGCCTTGAGCTTGACGTTGGCGTTACAACATTTCAGCTTTTAAATTGTGAACAACATACCTGGGACATTTTTTTTATCACTGATCGTGACCCCTTAAAGTTTTTGGAGAGGTTTGAGGAGAATAATACCAGTCTGTTTCGATTGAGCTTATTATTGCTGCCATTCAATGTGAAATTATACAGTTGACAGGGTGAGAAAACCTAAGTTTTGACACATTGTAGAGACTTGGATGAAAAAAGACAAAGGCATTCTGTGGCAGGAGTAAAATGACTGAAATCGAATCTAGTTGTGAACATTTGTATGCTCAGAGTCAACGTAATATATATGCATTTCAGTCTGCTAATAGAGGAAGGTTAGGAGGTCTAAAATGAATCCATTTCTGTAGATTGATGGATCATTTTATTGATGGTGGAGTTGTGAGTATACTATCACTGTAAAAAGGTGATTTTCTCTTGGGTTATTTTTTTGAAGAGAAGTTTTAAAGACAGAGGTGCGGAGCTGCTGTCTGAAAACAGTTTAAGTAACTAACTGAGAAAGCCTTTAGGTTTCATTAAAATGGTGGTAACAATGGAAGGGCAGTGGCCAGCTCTCCCAGATCAGGTTTTCTCGTTTTGTTTTTAGCTGCAGCATTAAGAAGCTGCTGGGGATCCCAGAAGGGTTGGAAGTTTCAATACATGATCCCCAGCTGCTTTTCTCTCTGAGATCTCTGTTGATGTTGTTTCCTCCTGGATTGGAAAATTGCTGTAAGCATCTGAATACATTTGAATATATCTTTGTGCCAAGCGGTGTAAACCAAGATGGTACGGTATCTATTATTTGTGTAAGTGTTCCAACATATAAGCCATCCCTCATTTTTCTTTTCTTTGATTGTATTTTAACTAAAGTATTTGAATAGATTATATTTTGCTTCATGTCGAGTAGGTTGACCAGTCACAATATATCTAGAAAGCACGCTTCCCATCTATTCAAAATAAGGAAAGGTTTGAGTCTAAGCGGCCTTCTTAAAATATTTTGCGGGATCTGGTCTGGTCCACAACACTTGTAGCCAAGGGGTTTCTGACTGACCCCTGTTATTAAAAATTTAGTGGAGTGGCTGGGGATGGTTTGCTGGAAGTTGTGCTGTAAGCTGCCTCAGACATTCAGGGAGACCTGAGGATTTCGTGACTCAACTGTCGATGGAGCATGGGGACTGTATTTACAGCATCTGAGCCTGCAACATAAACAATACATGAAGCAGAGGCTGCAGAGAGGGGAAGCTCTGAAACCACGGAGTGAGTGTGTGTGGGGAAAGGGATCTGCTGTATCCACCCCAAGTATTCCAGGATCAACTTCCCAAGCTACACTTAACCCAGGAGCAGATAGTGAGGGGACCCTGACTGAACAAGGAGCTGGGCACAAAGCGGTGTCATCTCCTTCAACACGTCCTGCCGCATCACACCAGGGGGAGGGTGCTGCTGCCAGTGGCTGTTAGGGTCACAGTTTCATTCAGCTTCTATGATCCATAACTTTCCAGGCAGGACTAGGTGACATATCCGTCATTTCCCAATATCTCTACATCAATGTCACCATTCGGTGATGGAGGATATATATGGTGGATGAGGTAAATACATTGTTTTTCCCACAGCAGGGAGCTGCTGGGTGTATCCAGTGGTATGGTGGGATTCCCGATAGTGTGCATGGCATCTGCAGAGAACCCATGTCAATGGGGAGAGGTAGAGGAACTGAAGGAGCTCTCTCTCTATTAATGTTACAGTGTACCCATACACAGTACATCATGTTGGTGAATACCCACTGTCCTGGCAGCAGTCACGGCCTCCTCATTCAGAAGCAGTCAGCCATTCCCATCGTCATTGGGTCTCCACGTAGAAAGAAATGAATGTATCTTGGATAAAGGCCTCCCCTTGATGCACGTTTCAAAACACCATCCCCACCACCAATCAACATCAAAGTTGTCCATGTGTACGGAGAGCAATGGGGTCACTGGGAGTGTCTGGGAGTTGACGATCAGGGATGGAGCAAAACCTCCCATGTCTAAACGGGTCTGAGTGAACCCCCTAGTACACAGTATCATTAAGTCCTGTAATCCCTTTCCATTTCAGTAACATATTGCTTTCCGTTATTCCTATAAATGAAATGACATGTTATGTCATGTTAAATTCCACCTGCCAAACTATTATCCATTGCCTTTACCTCTCTGAATCTATTTGCAGACTCCCCACCCTCTCTTGATCTTTTAATCTCTTGCTTACCATAGTGACATCACCAAACTCAGCATCTGTATATCTGTTCCATCCCCCTGATCATTAATATAGACTGTAAATAGTTGAGAACCAAGTATTGGTTATTCTTTGACCCTACGGGTTACGTTCTGTCAAACTGATTGAGACTGATTTATCCTGCGCGCCTGCTTCCTGTATGATACCCAGTATTCCCCCATTCCTGAGCAACACAGTCGAAGAGTTGAATAAGAACAAGGAGCATCTGTGAGGACTCCAACCCCTCGATGAGGCTGATGTCAACACGGCCTCTGTTCCACTTTCCTGCCATCTCTCCATCCTAAAACTCTAGCCTCTTGTTGTAGATTGCGCCACATGAAAACAAAATCCACTCCATTTCTACACATTCAATTACTTTTAGCATTTTACAGACCTCAATGAGATCTCTTTTCATTCTTATAAACTGGAGAGTATAGGCCTAAACTGCTCAATTTCTCTTCATTAGACAAACACTTCAAATATGGAATCAATCTAATGAAGCTTTTCTGAATTGCCTCCAATGGAAATACCACATTCTGCAGGACACCCAAACTGTACTCCAGTTGCAGCCTCACTAATGCTTTGCTTAGCTACACCAACACTCCCTACCTTTCTACTCTATCCTTTCATAAATAAGCACTGAAATTATGCTGGCATTTCTCATTACTTGCAGTATCTGCAGGCAGGTTTTCTGTGATATGCAAGCAGACATCCAGATCCCTCTGCACCTAAGCACTTTGAACTTTCTCTCCATTTAGATAATAATTTGTCTTTCTATTATACTGGACAACTTGAATAGCCCCATATTTATTCACTTTAATTTTCCTTGCCAAATGTTGGCAAATTAACCAAACCTATCCATATAGTTTTAAATCTCTTGCATCATCATTCCGAAGTAATTTCCCACCAATGCTAGTGTCATCTGAAAATGTGACATTGTATTTTCTATCCCATCAACCGAGTGCAGTAATACCATCGATCGCAAATGGTTGAGGCATGAGTCCTGAAATCAATGGCAGCCCACAAACTGCATTTGCCAAAAGAAAATGACACATTTATTCCATCTGACTCCATTTTGTTGGTTAACCATTCCTCCATCCAAGCTAATTAATTACTCCTAAACTCATGTTGTCTGATCTTACCACTTACTCTTTGGAGAAGCGACATATCCGATGACTTCAGGAAGACCAGATATGTTCCATCTCCAGGATTTCCACGACCCACCTTGTTTGTGACATCTTCAAATAACTCAAGCAAACAATTCAGACACGGTTTAGCCTTCGTAAAACCATGTTGACTCTGATGGATTGTGGTTTAACTTTGCAAATGTCCTAAACAATGGACTCTTACAATTTGCCATAAATTATAATAGTTTATTGTCACACTTTAGTACCTAATGTATACCATTATTATAAGTTCTTCATTTTCGAAAACCTTTACATTTTCTTTGAATTCCTGTTTAATGGGCACAAGACTTGAAGAGATGTGCTCCAATTGCTGTGTAAGAGCCATGTGTCACTGAATGGACTCATCATCAAAATCGATGAGCTGATGTCTTTCTGGTGTTCCCATGTTGCCCGTCTCCAAGGTCAGAATGACCTCCTCCTGTTGATGCTTTAGAGGATTGGGAGATTATGGAATCTTCCCGTTGCTGTGTAACATTTTGAGGGGCTGATGGGTCTTCTCATAACAGGTGGAAATACTGAACGGTCTCCTCATGTATCCCGGAGATGGGAACAAGGGATTGATTGTTCTTCTCTTGTTCACATACTACAACAGACACGTGTCTACATTACCTCTTCATTTCTCATTAAAGAAGTCTCAGATAGTTTTTATCATTATCCAATTCCCTTGCAATAGACTCAGTGGGTCTGAATGGCCTCGTGTTATCCCAGTGTAACAATCTCCTGTCACTGTGTGACCTCTTCCAGTTCCTATGTTACAGACTTGAGGAGGCTGAATGGACTGATCCTGTTGTTGTTTAACAGGATGCTGGTGCAGCATGGCCTACTCGGGGTCCAGTGTTATAGGCTCGAGGGGCTGATTGGCCTCCTTCTGTAAATGTATATCAGGCTCAAGGGACTGAATGGTCTCGTCCTGTTTTGGTGTAACAGGGTCGAAGGCCTGAATATCCTCCTGTTGTTCCTGTGTAACAGGCTGGAGAACTGAATGGATTCCTCCACTATCTGTGTAATTGACTACTGGGTCAACCTGATCATCTTTTCGTTATAATCTAGCGCCTTCATTGCAGGAACCAGTTGAGGGAACCATCTCTGAACTGCTTCCAATATAACAACATCCTTTCTTCATAGAAGAGGCTAAACCTGTACACACTACTCCAGATGTGATCTCCCTGTACAGCAGCAGCAACACTTTACCAGCCTGCTGTAATGTTCCCACCCAGGTTAGAGCAGTCTCAGCTCTCTGGGAGAATACAGAGCATTGTTGGAAGATCATTGTCCTTCTCTACTCCATCAGCATAACGGGAGATCTGGAGAAATGAAAGTTTGCGAAGATCATAAATGATGTGGCGAGATGATCACTGCCATTAATCTCCCCAGAGCCCACATCGCTCAGATTCCACAGAATCTAGTAAGGTGGAGCGGAAAAACAGCAAGGAGGAGCAAACATTGATGGGAGTTATATATGTTAATGATATAGAAGATGGTATCAGCAATAACATTAGCAAATTTGCTGATGATACAAAGCTGGGTGGCAGGGTGAAATGTGATGAGGATGTTAGGAGATTACAGGGTGACCTGGACAAGTTAGGTGAGTGGGCAGATGCATGGCAGATGCAATTTAATGTGGATAAATGTATAGTTATCCACTTTGGTGGCAAGAACAGGAAGGCAGATGACTACCTCAATGGAATTAATTTAGGTAAAGGGGCAGTACAGAGATATCTGGGTGTTCTTGTACACCAGTCCATGAAGGCAAGCATGCAGGTACAACAGGTAGTGAAGAAGGCTAATAGCATGCTGGCCTTCATAACAAGAGGAATTGAGTATAGAAGCAAAGAGGTGCTTCTGCAGCTGTACAGGGCCCTGGTGAGACCACACCTGGAGTACTGTGTGCAGTTCTGGTCGCCAAATTTGAGGAAAGACATTCTGGCTATTGAGGGAGTGCAGCGTTGGTTCACGAGGTCATTTCCTGGAATGGCGGGAGTACCTTACACTGAAACACTGAAGCGACTGGGCTTGTATACCCTTGAGTTTAGAAGACTGAGAGGGGATATGATTGAGACGTATAAGATTATGAAAGGATTGGACACTCTGGCAGCAGGAAACATGTTTCCGCTGATGGGTGAGTGCCGAACCAGAGGACACAGCTTAAAAATACGGGGTAGACCATTTAGGACAGAGATGAGGAGAAACGTCTTCACCCAGAGAGTGGTGTCTGTGTGGAATGCTCTGCCCCAGAGGACAGTGGAGGCCCAGTCTCTGGATTCATTTAAGAAAGAGTTGGATAGAGCTCTCAAAGATAGTGGAATCAAGGGTTATGGAGATAAGGCAGGGAGCGGATACTGATTAAGGATGATCAACCATGATCATATTGAATGGCGGTGCAGTTTCGAAGGGCTGAATGGACTACTCCTGCACCTATTGTCTATTGTCTATTATCAAAGTGAAAGCTGCAATACAAATGCTGGACATGTTATAAAACAGGAAATGAGATATGCACATTTGTGGGTACTGCAGTAATGATATATGTTTAAATTACGTCTGAACTGTGTTAACCCAATTGAATGCTAATGCTGGGAAAAATGGATTTCATGACCACGTGTGAGATGGTTTACATGAACATTATGTTGATCACTGAGCTCGAGATCAGGTTATTTAGGAATTGGTGATGAGTGATCAGAAGAGCTAATTGAAAATTTTGCCGGAAAGGACATTTTGGGAACAGTGACCACAATGTATTGGTTTTCTTTTATGCGGTTTGAGTACACGACAGTTTTTGTTGTATTTGAAGTAACCGTTACAAATCTGAGTCATGCAAGCCATCAAGGTGTGAGGAGAAAATGGGGACTACAGATGCTCGAGATCAGAGGCGAAGAGTGTGGTGATGGAAAAGCACAGCCAGGCAGCATACTAAGAGCAGATAAATCGATGTTTCGGGCATAAGCCCTTCATCAGGAATGAAGCTTATGGGCCAAGGGGGCTGAGAGATAAATGGGAAGGGGGTGTGACAGGGGGGAGGTAGCTGGGATTGCGATAGGTAGATGAAGGTGGGGTTTAAAGTGAAAGGTGATAAAAGGAGACAAAACGCCTCATCTACTGCATCCATTAAACCCACTGTGGTCTTCTCTACATTGGCGAGGCAGGAGGTCAACTTTGGATCATTTCAGAGAACATCTCTGGGACAGCCACATTGAACAACTCCATCGCCTTGTGGCTGAGCACTTTAACTCCCCTTCCCATTCTGCCAAGGACATGAGGGTCCTGGGCCTGCTCCATCGCCAAATCCGAGCCACCAGAAGCCTGGAGGAAGAAAGCCTCCTCTTCTGCCTTGGGACCATCCAACTACAGGGGATCATAGTGGATTTCCCCATTTCCCCTAATCCCACTCCAACCTTCCAAGTCAGCACCGCCCTTTTGAATGTTCTGATGTATCCATCTTCCTTCCTATCAATCTGGTCCACCCTCCTCTCCAACTATCACTTTCAACCCCACCTTCATCTACCTATTAGATGAAAGGAGGCAGCTTAGAAAAATGCCAAGTGTTGCAGTAAGCCAGTGGATTCAGAGATATGTAGGACCCAGCAAAGGATGACCAAGAAACTGAGAAGAAAATCAAAAAGAGAAAAAGCGTGCAAATGAAAGAAAACATAAAAACTGCTAAAAAGCATCTATCAATGTATGAAAAAAATTAAAAATAAGAGCAAATGTGGTGCAGTTGGTGTGTGTTCAGGATAAGTTATTGCAGAGAACAGAGAAATTGCAGAGAAAGGAAACAGTTTCTTTGGTGTCTACCTTCATGGAAGAATGTCCAGAAATTCTTTCAGAAATACCAAGTGACCATGGGACTTGTGTAAGTAAAATCTGAGATCATTCTTATCAGTGTTGGGGTCATCTTTGAAAAGAAAGCTGGATTGAGTATTTATAAATCTGACAGATTAGATGTACTTCATACATGTATTTCAGAGGAAGCAGCAATACACATGTTGATTGCATTGCGGACTGAATATTTTAATTAGAATCTGACCATAGGGGATGTGCCAGAGAACTGGAGAACTGCTAATACGATTCCACTTCACAGTAAGGATGGGAGAGGTAGACCAGGGAACTATAGACGAGCGAGTATTAGATCACTGTTAAAGAAACTACTGGAGAAAAAAGGGAAGGAAAAAATCGAACTCCAATCAGAGTCGCAAGGTTTGATCAGGGATAATCATCATGACTTTATCAGAAGGAAGTCACATCTAATGGGTTTGTTTGAATTAGTTTGAGGAGGTCGATTGTTTAGTTTTGTAGGAAGGCCTTTGACAAATTTCCACCTGGGACACTGAGAAATAAAATAAAATCTCACAATATGAAGCAAAACTTGACAAGTTACAACGAAGACTGTCTTAGTGGCAGGAGACAGAGGGTGGTGGGAGAAGGCTGTTTGTGTGACTGGAGACCAGTGTCCCCTGGTGTACCAAGTAAGTGTATGTTTGACATAACGAATGGTTGAGTGGTTAGCAGTGAGGAGGAAGGCCTTAAGTTACAGGAAGATGGAAATGGAATTGTGAGATGGGCAGATCAATGGCAGATTGAATGTAAACCTGATAAATATGAGGTGATACACTTTGGGAGAAGGAAGCAGGCAGGGGAGGACTCAATGAATGGCAGCACACTGGGAACCTCAGAGTGTGCTTCTCCACACATCCCAGAATGTGGCTGGACAGGTTAATGGCGTAGTTAAGAATTGGTGCTGCAAATGTGTTCCCATTCCCTTTTCCGACACTGATGCTGAGGCCGGAAGTTTTGTCCGGTTTCATCCTTTCAGTCCTCGGAGTAGTTTGATACAAGTGAGTGCCTTGATTGGCCGTTTCAGAGACCATTGAAATGTTTATCACATGTCAGGGTCTTTGGAGTCTGTTTTAGCCCAGCCCAGGAAATCACGGGAGATTCACTTCCTAAAAGTACATTGGAGAAGGAAATTCTGTTTACAATCGATACTGGCTTCAAGGTCACTGTTACTGACCCCAGGTTTTAGATCTCGATATTTTAGTAATTGTTTTTAACTTCCAACCGCTGCCAGAGCATTATCCTGGTCTGGATTAGTAATCCAGTGACATTTCCACAACAGCACCATCTCCACATGGGGACCTGTCGAAAACCACACTGAGCAAGATATTTCTATGCTGCTTGACAGCTCTGTCAAAAAGAACTCTCAACAATTTGACGGTCGTGATGGGAATGAGGGGGTGATAATTGGTCAGATTGTAATTATTCCCCTGTTAGGGAACTGGACACAGCTGAGTAATTTTCCACATTGCCAGGGCGATTTCAGAGTTGGAGCTGGAATGAAACAGCTTCCCCATGGACACGGCTTGTTGTGTAGCACAAGGCTTCAGTCCTATTGCAGGAATGTGGTCAGGACCCATTGCCTTTTTCGTATCTACTGTGTTCACCTGTTTCTTCATGTCACATGCCGCAAATCGAAATATTTGAAGACTGGCGTCTGTGATTTTGTGGGCATCATGATGAGGGTGAGCTGTATCGTCGACTCAACACTTCTGGCAGATGATGGTGCAGATAAAACATCCTTCTCTTTTACACTGATGTGCAGGTCTGTTCCATTATTTAGGATGGGGATGTTTGTGGAGCCCTCTCCTCCATTCATTTGTTTAATCATCCATCACCATTTATAACTGAATGTGGCAGGACTGCAGGGCTTCGTTCTGATCTGTTGGTCAAGTCCGGTAGCTTTAATGGGTTTGCATCAGTTTAAGGTTCATGTGATTCTGACTCTGACAAGCTCACCCACATTCGTCACTGAGCCATTGATGGTGTTTATTGTAATGACAGACTGAGGTGTTATCCTGGCAAAAAGTTACAGGTTGTGACTGAATGCAGGTCTGCTTCTCCTGCTGCTGTGGTCTACAGCACTACATGAATACACAGTTTCCAGCTGCAATATCTGCAATTCAATTCTGCTGTCTGTTCCCCAATTCTCACTGAGACCCATTCACCCATCAGTCCTGTACTCAGTGACCTCACCTGGTTTCTGATGTGGAAATACTTCAATTTCAAACTCTCATTCTGCTGAGGATCTCTCTCCCCGGGTCTTGCCTCCAATCTGACACATTCTGCAAAAGCATTTAACTGCTCCTAATTCAAATGTTTAATTCACCTGAATCTTTTTCCTTGAGAAATGCCATCTTCTGTGTTTAAAGTGAATGTGTTTCCTCTGTTTCTCTCCCTGACAATGATTAAGAGCTGTGTAGTGTCAGTGATACCATCCTTATGTAGTTTCAGAGCCAGTTAATTCTCTGGATTCCCAATCATCTTCACCACATTGTATGTTTCCTCTTTTGGTTTGATGCCGTATCACTCTTGGCTGCCTTGTCCTCCCATGAGTATGTTTCATCAGCTTGGGGTTGCATTTCTGGTATTATCTTCCGAATTATCCCCAGAAACTCCTGCTATTGCTGCTCCATGGTCTTTCCTGCTCAGCTCCCCTTCCAATTAACTCCGGCCAGCTCCTCCCGCCTGTCTTTGTAGTTACATTGCTTCATTATAACCACATTACATCTTGAAGAAAGCATTACGTATAAAATGAAAGAATGAGTTTTGAGAGATGGGCCACGAAGATTGGTGGATTTCTTAACTAGATACAAAGGGAGAACGAGAGAGAGGATATAGATATGCAGATGTGGAAAATGAGAAAACTATATTATCGAAAGAAGTAGATGTACTTCCCTCAATCTTTTGGCAATTCCTGTGTGCTGTGGTCCTTTGTACAGTGCACGTACAGCAGAGCAATATGTTCAAACGCTGGGTCAGATGCCATAACTTTCCTCTCCAATAATATGACAGACACTAGTTTTGGAAAGAACCCAACAGACCAATATATTTAATTCCTGGTAGAAATGGGATTAACTGAAGTAAGTTGGAAACCAGAAACAAGAATTTCTAACACACATTCTGATAATAATGAGAGACTAGAGTTGGGAATCCCAGAAAAGGGGGAATGTTGAGAGAAAGGGAAGGTATCGCTTCAGATGAGGATCAAATGTTTTAATGCTTAAAAAATTTTATTCATCATGTGCATCATTTTTTGTTAACTGTGTCTCAGTTGTTCATTCAAAATGCGTTATACACATATGAAGAGTGTTACTTATCTGAACACACACTGATTAAACAGTGTATATAAAATCTTTTTTTCCATTTCCGACTGTCCTGTTTTCGTGCTAGCAGGATACATGAACACCAACTGGCTACCAAAAGACACGACCCACTATCATTAGTTTCCATTCATACAGAAAAGGAAGGACACCACGTTGACTGTGACAACACGCACTTCCTAGGACAAAGCCACGCACGAAAGTTCTTAGAAACATGACATTCTAGCGAGACGTACATCAACAAACGCATCAATTTAGATCCTATCTACCTTGCCTTGAACAAAAAACTGGAAATGACATCATGCACCTTAAGAAACCAAGACCTAGAAATAGAAAGACGAGACTTACCACCAATGCGTCACCAGAGACTCTCACTAATGATATCACCTAGTCATGGTGACGAAACATCTGAAACAAACCATCAAGCTCAGCGAGTTAAAATACATACTTATTAATTGTTCTTTTGCTCTTAATAGTGGAATTTGCGACTACTTTGCCACTCGTGTTTTAACAGATTACGAGGTGAGGTGAGCTTTTCTGGGTGTGTGGTTTTAATTAACGAGGAGTTCAACAGCGACATCATAACAGTTTGAGTGCTTGTCGTATGGGATTTAGACAGATTTGAACAGCTTTGGCGTACAAAAGGTCCCAGCAGATTCCATCACTTGGCAGTTAGTGACGTAGATCTTCAAATAAAACAGGTGAGAAACTTCATTTAATTTTGTTTCCTTGTGGTTGGTTAAATTAAAAGAAATGGCTTTTAATATTAGTAAAGAGGTTCTGAGGTTTAAAGGTGGTTCCCAAATTTGCCAAGAAAGTGTAGAAAGACAAAGGAAGGGCATACTTTTAGAATTAACATATAGATTAGAATTAGGTTTCACCAGGTACTAAAGGAAAGCTGTCATCAGAATGGAGTTGGTCAAGCTCTTTGGTCTATCAGAGAAGCAGGAAACTGCAGTCAAGTTCGAGAAACTTAAATTGCAAATATGACAACTGGAGTTAGAAGATAAAGAAAGAAACAGAAAGAGAGAGAAGATAGAGAAAGAGAAACAGAGGAAAAAGGAAGAGAAGGAGAATTTAAAATTCAGAAGTTTGGAATTAGATAAGAAAGTTAAATTAGCAGGATAAAGATGAAGGGATAATGTAGGGATGTATACAACTATGTTAATACATTGCCATATTTCGGTGCGAAAAAATGCGAAAACTACTTCTATTTCATTTGCAAAACTGGCTCGGCAGATGGCATGTCCCGTGAACCTGTAGCTAATGCTAGTTCAGACTAAGCTGGTGGGTACAACTTGAAAGGTATGTGCCGTGCTGTCTCATGAGGGAGCAAGAGATTATGCAGATGTCTAACAGGTTATTTTGAGTGCTTATGAATTCATACAAGAAGAATATAGACAGCAGTTCAGAAATGTAGAGACAGAACCAGGTCAGACTTATATTGAGTTTGAAAGAATTAAACACAGTCATTTTGATAGAAGGATGCAGGCCTTAAAAATGGATAAGACCTGTGAGGCTCGAAGGGAGGAGTTTAAAGACTCACTTCCAGAGATGGTAAGAATTCATGTGAATGAACAGAAAGTTCAAGAAGTGAGAAGCGTAGCAGAAAGGGCAGATGAGATGCTTTGGTGCATGAGATGAAATTTAGCTTCTGGGAGGATTTCATCTTGTGGGTGATAAAAATTGGGAGAAGGGGAGATCCTGCACTGCAAAACATAGAGAAAGGCACACTGGCAATAGTTTACCACAGATGAAAAAACAGGTCCAAGGGGTTGAAAGGAAGTGAAAGGCCTCAGTTGTTCTTACAATCATGTAGTGGAACACATAAAAATTACAGTGCCGATGGTTTAAGAAGGGCACTGTGAAAAGGTGTTTTCACTGCAGTAAGCTGGGACACACGGTGCTGGGCATTGAAGGAAGACACTTTGGGAAAAGATGTGGTAAAAGAGTTTAAGCCAATGGTATTAGTGAACCTGGTAAAGGAGACCCGAAGTGGAGCCGAGGAGCTGCAGGAGAGTGCACTGCCCAGGCAGGGGCTGGGTATGGAGGCAGTGCCTGGTCTGTATAAAGAATTTGCCTCCGTAGATAAACCTTACTAAGGAAAAACGGGGTGTGGGGGGAGGACAAGTAGTTATAATTTTCCAAGATACGGGAGCTGCTCAGTCTCTAATAGTTGAGAACTGAGGGGCCGGAAAGGCACAACAGATCAGGCAGCATTCGAAGAGCAGGACAATCGACACATCAGGAATGAACCCATCATCAGGAATGTGGCGGGGCGATCAGGGGGCTGAAAGAGAATTCGGAGGGTAGGAGATTGACTGGTGTGAGGGTCATTGGGAGGGTGATAGGAAGATATAAATGGGAATTATTGTGATATGTCGGAGGGGAGGGTGGAGTGGGTAGGTGGAAAGGAAGATGGACAGTTAGCACAGTTCAAGAGGGCAGTGCTAAGTTGAACGGTTGAATCTGGGTTGAGGCTGGGGGAGGGGAGATTTGGAAATTGGTGAAGTCAACGTTGATGCTGTATAGTTTGAGGGTTCCAGCTGTCCTACCACCTATCCACTTCACCCTCCTCTCCAACCTTTCACCATCAGTCATCACCTGCAATAACTGATCGCCTTCCAAGCTCCCTTCCACCCAGCTCCACCCCTACCCTCCAATGTAATTCTCAGCTGCTTTCCCTCTCCCTTACCCCCCACTTTCCTGATGAAGGACGTATGCCTGAAATGTCAACTCCCCTACCTCTCGGATGCTGCCGGCTTGCTGTGCTTTTCCAGCCCCACACTTTTCAACTCTGATCTCCAGCATCTGAGTCCTCACTTTCCCTCCGCCTCTAATAATAAGAGATGAAAGTATTTTCACTCTTTCTGGCATGTTACTCAACAGCGTGATAACTTGTGGAATGGGGACAGAAATTAAGCATTCCCTGTGTAACATTAGGTTGGAATGCCAAATCAAGGTTGGGGAAGTAACAGTGAGAGTGAGTGATAGAGTGTCAGTTCCGGGAATACAGTTTGTTCATGGGAATGATTTAGCAGGATCCAAGGTGGGAGAGGCAGCCCTTGTGGTGGAGAAGCCAAAGTAAGACCAGGGAACTGGGGAATTAAAAGAAAAATACCCAGGGATTTTTCCAGACTGTGTAGTAACAAGATCCCACTCTCATACGTTACAACAGGAAGGAAAACCGAAAGATAAAAGATGCACGGAAGACTCAGGCTAAAGCATCTCTGGTGTCTGGAATGCACAAGGACGTGGTTATGTTTTGTTGTACATGTCATACATGCCAATGGTAGGTAAGTCCCAGGCAGGATAAACCAGCACCTTTATTGCCAAACCCTGTATTCGAATACACCTTTCATGTTGTTGATGATTAATTGTGGAGCTCCCCTTTCCATAATAAAAGTGGAAACCAACATCCGCTGATCATAATGGACGTGTCTACCCGATTTCCAGGGATAATTCCATTTTGAGGTGTGAAGGCAAAAAGGGAGGCAGAGGAGTTGGGAGCTATCTTTACTCACTGTGGGCTACGCTGTGTGATTCAGTCAGACCAAGGGTCTCATTTTACAGCTCAGCTGTTTGATGACGTCATGGATAGTTTTGGCATACAGCAGTTTGAATCAAGTGCGTCCAATCCCGAATCCCAGGGAGCCTTGGAAAGTTGGCATCAGATGCTGAAGACAATATTAACAGCGTACTGTTAGAATTACCGGAATTATTGGAATAAAGGCGTCTCGTTATATTGCTTGCCATAGAGATGCCCCAAATATATCTACTCATTTTCCTTCCTTTGAGTTAATATTCGTACATGAAGTGAGAGGCCCTTTGAAATGAATGAAATATAAATTGACAGGACCAAAGTCGGAGATCTCACACTTGGATTATGTATCTGAGGTGAGGGAGAGATTGTAGGTGAGTCAGCTAAACAGCCCCTGAAAAGGGCACAGTGTAGAGTGAAGCAAGTGGCAGATAAAAACACTGAAACTTTAACGATTTCCCGTGGGGATGACGTATCAGTATTGCCACCAGTGGTAGGAAATCCCTTCAAAGCCAGGTTTAGTGGCCCCTTTCAAATTAAAAAATGTTGAGTCAGTTAAACTATCTGGTAAAGATACCGAATATGACAAAAATGTTACAGAATGTCATGTGAATGAATAATGCTCCAGCCACATTTAAGACTCAGGAACAGAGTTGGGTCCAGATGAACAAATTGTGCAACTTATCTGTATGATGTAGTGATCTTCAGCAAGTGATTGAAAGCCCACATGTTACAGTTGCCAGAGCATGTTGAAGGATTACAAGAAGCAAACCTGGTAATAAACTTAAAGAAAACAGAATTCGCGAAGGCAGAGGTGATGTTCTTGGGACATTACATTGGACATGGAAGGTTGATCCAATGCAACACAAAGATAAAGGGCTTTGAGGAATTTCCACGACCATCCTCGAAGAAAGAGGTGTTCGATTTTTGGAACTGAGTGGATTCTATCGGAAGTTTGTTGCAAACTTCAGCAGCGTATTGGCACCACTGATGGATTTATGAAAGAAGGTCACAGAATGTGGTGGACAGAACAATGCCAGGAGGTATTTGAGAATGTTAAAGCAGGTTTAATCACCCCGCACCAGATTTAGCTACACCAAATATTTTGAAACCCTTTGAAAATTGTGCATGATGCTTGGGATATAGGGGTCGGAGATGTGTTGACACAGAAAGTTGATGATGGAATTGAGTGGCCAATTGGCTACTTGTCCAAAAAACTCAATATCCACCAGAAAAAAAATACAAAATTTCAATTCTAGAAAAAGAATGATTGAATTTCGTACTGGCCTGACAACATTTGAATGGTTACATGACAAATTGTCGCAGATGGTTGTAGACAACAACGACAATCCTTTCGTATTTTTGAAATATTTAAAGACCAGAATATGAGAATATTTCATTGAAGTCTCATGTTACCAAACTTTGAACTTAAAATACACATGCTGTGGATCCTAAAAATGTGATAGCAGATGTGTTATCGTGGATTTAAAGGAAAAAGTGCAGATAAGATTTGACTTATTCCAGTGCTATATACGTGGGTGGAATTAGTATGAATGGTATAACTGAGATTAATACTCCGTATTTCAGAATAATGCGGTTAAGAATCAGAGGAAAAAGCTTCATTTTCTTTTTCTAAACATGTGAAGTGTTTTGAAGCCGAAAGCATGTCTGGTCACTTTAAGAGAGAACGGGGTTTTGCTGAATAGAAAGTATAGCCATAGATGCCAGCTAAAGGTCAGACTGTTCCAAATGTAACAATTAGCTGGGAAATGGATACCTGAGTTTTGGTTGCTACTTTGACAACAATTCAAATACAACCAAAGAGTTTAAATAAGATTCAGGATACCCGAAGCCAGCAGAATGTGAATATTATTTTTTGGACACCTTGAAAGCAATCAAATTATGAGAATTATTGTATCATGGAGAATATGTAAACCCAGCATTTGAACACTAGAGGGAGAGCCACTGCAATCCAACAGCAGAGTAAATGCTGTAGAGAAGGAATGCTAACTGGCCAACTCAAATATTCTCTATCAAAGGTACATGTTCATGTAAAACCTACTTGCAGTAAAAAAATGACCCAGGGAGATCAGCAGCTGGAAGAGTGAAGACAGCGGGGAAGATAGAGACTGTGTGGTCTTCAGATTGCAATGTTTAATATGTGGGTTGTTGGAATAACATATTTTTACAGAGTTGGAGTCAGATAGTAAGTAGTTAAGAAACAGAGGGGCTTGTATTTGTGAATAGTTGTTAAGTATTCGCTATTAAAGTTAAGAAATTGACTTGTTCTTTTAAAAAAATAGTGGAATGTAGGAGATCTGTGTCGCTCATATTGTAACAGATTACGAGGTGAGGTGAGCTGTTCTGGGAGTTTGGTTTTAATTAACAGATGGGTTTGACTCTACGTTGTAAATGTCCATCCACGCTAACCCCATTTCCCTGCAGTTGGCCCATATCCTTCCAGTCCTTTCCTATCCACATATTTATCCAAATGCTTTTGAAATGTTGTTAATGTACCCCCCTCAATTACATCTGCTGGCAGCTCATCCACGTACCAGCCTGTGTGGAAAGAAGCGGCCCCTCAGGTTCTCTTTTATTCCTTCCCCTCTAACCTTAAACTCATCCCCTCTATTCTCGATTCTCTAAACCTTGGAAAAAGGCTGAGAGCATTCACCCTATCCGTATCCCTCATGATCTTATACAGCTCTATAAGGTCCCCCCTCAGTCTCCTACACTCTAAACAAAATGTCCTAGTTTGTTCAACCTCTCCCTATAACTCAGACCACTCGGTCCTGACAACATCCTTGTAAACTTCTTATGCACTTTCTCATTTGATAATATTCTCCCGATAACAAGGTGACAAAACTGATCACAATACTCCAAGTGCGGCCTTACCAAAGTCCTGTGTAATTGCAACATAAATTCGCAACTTCTATACTCAATGTCCTGCCTGATGAAGGCCAGTGTGCCAAAAGACTTCCTCGCTGCCCAGTCTACCTGTGACTCCACTCGCAGAGAACCGTGCACCTGAACCCAATGGTCATTCTTCCCACGACACACCTCCCATTCAACATGAAACTCCTACCTTGATTTAAGTTTTCAAAAGGCAAGACCTCACACATTTACACTACATTCCATTTTCCATTTCTCGGCCCACTTCCCCAACTGATTAAAATCCTGCTGCAATTTCTGATAAACTTCCTCACTGATCATGCTCCCACTTACTTTAGTGCCATCTGCAAACTTACTAATCATGCCTTGTACATTCTCAACCAAATCATAGATAACAAACAGCAATGTACCCAGCCTCCAGCCTGACAAGCATCCTTCCACTAAACCCCCTGCTTCCTACCATCAAGCCAACTGTGCATCCAATTGGCCTGTTCCCCCAGCATTCCATGCGATATAACCATCCAGAGCAGCCTGCCGTGTGGGACCTTATCAATGGCCTTACTGATATCCATAGAGACTATGGTTACCGCTCGGTCCTCATCAACCTTCCTGGTCACTTCATCAAAGGACTCTAACAAATTTGGGAAGCATGATCTCCCACTCACAAGTCTATGCTGACTGCTCCGAATCAAACCCTGTGTAAGTAATGGGTGCAGTCAATGGTGCGCTGTCCTTCATTGTAAGATGATTCGAGTACATAAGTAAAGCCATCTTCCTGCTGTTGTAGAGCCTTGCTGAGAGAGTATTTGGGGCACTCTCTACAGAATTGGTCACCTTTGTAAGGAATGATCTCCTTACCACAGACACGGGTGATGGTATCATGAGAATAGAGTGAAGAGGCTGAGTGTTTAATCTGTAGAACTGTGAGAGATTAAAACATAGGGATGCTGAAACACGAAGAATGGCAGAGATCACTTATTTTCAAATAGACATTGACAGGGAGAGAAATTCATACTTTACCCAGGATTGATTGGTTTGATTTATTGCCACGTGTACCTCAGTACAAGGAAACACTTTATTTATGAGCAGTGGAGGCAGATTATAGTAAGCATGGCCAGACAGATCATAGGGTGGAAATAGACTTGGACAGAGTAAGGCATAACGGTTACACTGAACAGGACGTGCACTGGACAAGATCAACATGAACAAGATCAGCATTATTTGAACTTAGAGAGTCCATTCATCAGTCCAACGTGTCTTTCCTAATAGTTTATATACCTACATTAACTCTCCCCACGTTATTGTGTAGTCGGCGTGTGAACCTGTACTGAACGTCAGGTTACTCACAATCCCCAACAGCAGCCACAATACCTTCCATCTGAAACAGGTAGCCATTCCCATCAGCTTCTGCTCTACACAGAGAACACCAGGCTGTCACCTCGGAGATGGAAGGTGCCTTCTTTAGACTTCACACATATGGCTTCCCTCCTCACCACGTGAAAACCAAATTAAAGTCCCACATGCGTATCATGAGCAACAGAGCCATGAGGAACAACGTGGAGCAGTCTGTCTGTGCAGCCTCTGCTCCAATTGTTTATCATGTTAGAGCATCAATTAGGAGACACCTCAGACTGCTGATACTGGAGATCAGACTAGAGAGTCGATTGTTGGAAACGTACAGCAGGTCAGGCAGCATCCGAGAAGCAGCAGAACCGACGTTTTGGGCATAAGACATCCATCAGGAATCAGTATCAATTACCTCATTCTGCCCCTGTGTAAGTGCATTGAGGTGGGAATGGCCTCCTATTGATCCTGTGTAAGTGACTCAAGGGACTGACTGGCTTCTTCCTCGTTCGACTGGACAAGGCCAAGGGCCTGATTGTGTTGCCCCTGGTCCCTGTTTGACAGCTCGATGTGCTGACTAGTGTGATGATGCTGTAGCTTTAAGAGGCTTTTTTATCCTGGTTTCTTTTAAGAGAGATATTGAACGATCGTTACGAAGCTGGTTAGTTAAGACCACTTGAGTAAACAGCGAGGGAAGCCTTAGGTTTATTTTAATGCAGTGAATGGGTGTGGCCAGCTCTCACAGATTAGGATCACTGGGTTTTAGTTTCTCAGTAATATCAAAAATTATGGGGGTCTCCACAGAGTTGGAAGTTTCACAGAATGTCTCCTGGCTGCTACACTCTCTGAATTTTCTCTAGATGCTGTTTTCTATTCCTCTATTTTCCTTTTGTGGTTATTGGAATTTCCTATGTTGGACTAGTTCATTAGTAATAGCTCCTAGTTCTATTATTCTGTTAAGCTGTCCAATAGAATTATGCTATTCTAAATTTCTCTTTCTTTGGTTTTGTTTCAACTTTTGTGTTCAAATAAATGGTATTTTGCTCACCACTGAGTAGTTTGACCAGTCACATTGCATCTGGAACAGACACTTTACATTTCCTTTAAAATAAGAAAACATTAGAGTTTAGGGTACTGCTTTCAAATATTTTCAATGGGCTCTGGAGTGGTCCATCACACTAGACTCCTTCTCTTCCTGAGTAATGGGTTGGAGGCACTGAATGGGCTGTCCCTGTTCTTCTCCAACAGTGTCAATGGGCTGAACGACTTCCTCATATTCCTGTGAAACCAGTGTGAGGTGCGGAATGATCTCTTGTTATACTGTGGCAATGGGCAGTGTCAGGCAGTGCTGTTACATGAATGTTACAGACACGTTAACAGCACAAGCCTCAATGGAGTCTGGTCTTCCTGCACATGGACACAGACCAGTTCAGGAGCTGACGGGGCATAAAATGTTCTGAACATTGTGGAATCTTCAGTGACCATCCCCACTTCGGATCTTATGTTGGGGAGGGTGGGGGCGGGGAGACATTGATGAAGCAGCTGAAGATGTTTGTGAAGAGGAAGCTTCCCTGAGGATCTCCCACAGAGGTGACCCAGGACTGAAATGGTGGACATCTTCCTTTGTGCCATGTTTGACTCCAAACACTGGAGAATTTTCTCTGATTCCCATTAAGTTCAGATTTGTTAAGCTCCTTGTTTTCAACAGAAGCCTTGATATCAGGGTCAATCATTTTTACCTGACCCCTTGTTTCAACCTCTTTTGTTCATATCATTAAACCATGGTATAGGAGCAGCAAGGGGTTTCTTCAAACAGGTGGCATTGAATGTCAGGATTTCTCTTCTCAACAGTATTCGGGGAGCCGGATGACTGAAAGTATTTGAAGAGGAGGTAGATGGATATTGACCTGACAGAGAGGTGAGGGCGATGAGGAATTGGGTTTGAAAGAGGATTTGAGACCAAGAGCAGATCAGCCATGATCTTAGTGAAGGGCAAGGCAGGTTTGGGGAGTGAATGACCTGCCCCTGTGTCTGATGTTCTCACATTCTGTTATTGGAAAGTTAGTGGGTGTTATTTTCATGGATGTTCTAGTATTGAATGTCGCCGTCAGGGAGACCAGAGGATTTTGTGAGCCATTGCTGGGTGAGGTATGGCGGCTATATTCATAGTGAATTTGGGTCTCAACTTGACCAACAAATGGAGCACAAGTTGCAGAGAGGGGAAGCTCTGTGAAGAGAGAGGAAACCTCTTTCATACCCAGCCTGGGTTTTACAATTACATTTCTCAAATCACATCAAACCATGTGGGACAGTCTTTAAGGGCCGAATGATCTCCTCTGTTTCTGTGCACCAGGTTTTAGAAGTAAGTAGCCTCTAAATGCTCCTGCCTAACAGGTTTAATGGGCTGAATGGAACACGGGAACACAGGATTGAGGGACAGGAGTGGGTCATTAGATACTTCGAAAATTCTCCACCAGACACTAAGATTGTGGCTGATCAGGTTGGGGTCTCAGCCCCACTTTCCTGTCTGTGTCCCATTATCCATGACTCACGTCTCTGTCAAATATTTAGCTAATGCAGCTTTCAATCAATGTGAACATAGAGGCACGATAAACTTCCAGTGAAGAGAATTCCCACTTGAAAGGTCCATTCAGAATTATTCGTCGTTCCTCTGATAGAATCAAAGCATCATGCAGAATGGAAACAGACCCGTTAGTCCAATCTGTTCACTCCGATCAGATATCAAATCTGATCCAGTTCCATTTGCCAGCATTTGGCCGATATCCCTCGTCTTTCAGATACTTTTTAAATGTGCGATTGTAACCGCCTTCACCACTTCCTCTGACAGCACTTTCTCAACACACACCACTCTGTGGGTGAAACATTTATCTTCAGTCCCTTCTAAATCATTCCCCCTCTCCCCTCCATCCTATACTCTCCTGTTCTGGACACCCCTATCCTGGGGAGCAGAGCGTGGCTGTTCAGAATATCCATGCCCCTGATGATTTTATAAACCTCCATAATGTGACTCCTCAACTTCTGACACTCCAGGGGGAAACACCCCAACCTAATCAACCTCTCCCTACAGCTCAAACCTCCTGTCCTGGGACATCTGTGTAAGTCATTTCTGCAGAAAACCGAGTTGTACGCAGTATTCCTAAAGTGGCCTCACCAACATCCTGTACAGATACAACATGCCACCACAACTCCTATACTCAATGCTCTGACTGATTAAGACAAATGTGCCAAATGTGTTCTGCACCAGTCTGTCTACCTGCGACTCCACTTTCAAGGAACAATGTACCTGCAGCCCTATGTCCGTTTGTTTCTCAACACTCCCCAGGACCTGAACATTAAGTGTATAACTTCTGCCCTGATTTGCGTTCACAAAACACAAAACCTCGTCTTTATCTAAATTAAACTTCACCTGTCACTCCTTGCCCCTTTGTCCCATCTATCTGTGATCTTGTTGTACTCTGAGATAATCTACTACACCACATTTCTGATATCGTCTGTAAACTTACTAACTATGGCCCCAATATTCACATCTAAATCCTTGACATAAATGATGAAATGCAGTGAACTCAGTCCTGATTCTTACAGCACACTGCTGCTCACAAGCCTCCAGTCTGAAAAATACCCCTCTTCCTTCAAGCCAATTGTGATTAGCTTCTTCTGTATCCCATGTGACTGAAACTTACTAATCTGTCTACCAATCAGAATGAAATATTAGCTACGAAGAAGGGAGGCTGAGTAGGTTAGGTTTATTTTCACTCGAAAAAAGAAGATGGGGGAAACTTATTGAGGTTTGCAAAATCATGAAGGGTATAGACATAGAACATAGAACATAGAAGGATACAGCGCAGTACAGGCCCTTCGGCCCTCGATGTTGCGCCGACCGAATCCTACCTAACCTATACTAGCCCAATAACTTCCAAATGCCTATCCAATGCCCGCTTAAATGACCATAAAGAAGGAGAGTTCACCACTGATACGGGCAGGGCATTCCATGAACTCACAACCCGCTGTGTGAAGAATCTACCCCTAACATCTGTCCTATACCTACCACCCCTTAATTTAAAGCTATGTCCCCTAGTAACACCTGACTCCATTAGCGGTAAAAGGTTCTTAGTATCTACCCTATCTAAACCCCTAATCATCTTATACACTTCTATCAGATCTCCCCTAAACCTTCTCTTCTCCAATGAGAACAGCCCCAAGTGCCTCAGCCTTTCCTCATAAGATTTTCCTACCATTCCAGGCAACATCCTGGTAAACCTCCTCTGCACTCGTTCTAAAGCTTCCACATCCTTCCTATAGTATGGCGACCAGAACTGCACACAATACTCCAGATGAGGCCGCACCAGAGTCTTATACAACTGCAACATGACCTCAGGACTCCGGAACTCAATTCCTCTGCCAATAAAGCCCAGTACACCATATGCCTTCCTCACAGCACTATTTACCTGGGTGGCAACTTTCAGAGATCTGTGTACATGGACACCAAGATCCCTCTGCTCATCCACACTACCAAGTAGCCTACCATTAGCCCAGTAATCCATCATCTTGTTATTCCTACCAAAGTGAACGACTTCGCACTTAGCTACATTGAATTCCATTTGCCACATTTCCGCCCAGCTCTGCAACTTATCTATATCCCGCTGTAACCTACCACTTCCTTCCTCACTATCCACAACTCCACCGACTTTTGTGTCATCCGCAAACTTGCTTACCCAGCTATCAAGTCCTTCCTCTAGATCATTTATAAAGATAACAAAAAGCAATGGTCCCAAAACAGATCCTTGTGGTACACCGCTAGTAACTGCGCTCCAAGATGAACATAATCCATCAACTACTACCCTCTGTCTCCTTCCAGCCAGCCAATTCCTAATCCAAACCTCTAATGTATCCTCAATGCCATACCTCCGAAGTTTTAGCATTAGCCTACCATGGGGAACCTTATCGAACGCCTTACTAAAATCCATATACACAACATCTACTGCTTTACCCTCATCCACTTCCTTGGTCACCTTCTCAAAGAACTCAATAAGGTTTGTGAGGCACGACCTGCCCTTCACAAAACCATGCTGGCTATCCCTGATCACGTTATTCCTACCCAGATGTTCATAAATCTTATCCCTTACCATTCTCTCCAAGACTTTGCCCACCACTGAAGTCAGACTCACTGGCCTATAGTTGCTAGGGCTATCCCTACTCCCTTTCTTGAACAATGGGACCACATTCGCTATCCTCCAGTCCTCTGGTACTATTCCTGTTGACAACGATGACATAAAAATCCAGGCCAATGGCTCTGCTATCTCCTCCCTAGCTTCCCATAGGATCCTGGGGTAAATGCCATCAGGCCCAGGAGACTTATCTATATTCATCCTTTCCAATATTCCCAAAACCTCTTCCCTGCATATTTCCAGGGCATCCATTCTAATTATTTGTGATTCCATATTCACATCAGCAACAGTGTCCTGTTCCTGAGTGAATACTGATGAAAAGTACTGATTTAATGTCTCTCCAATCTCCTCCGCCTCCACACACAACTTCCCACTACTATCCTTGACTGGACCGATACCTACCCTAGTCATCCTTTTATTCTTGACATACCTATAGAAAGCCTTTGGGTTTTCCCTAATCCTACCAGCTAAAGACTTTTCATGTCCCCTTCTCGCTTTTCTTAACTCCCTCTTTAGCTCCTTCCTGGCTACCTTATAACTCTCAATCGCCCCTACTGAACCTTCACGCCTCATCTTTACATATGCCGCCTTCTTCCCTTTCACAAGGGACTCCAATTCCTTACTAAACCACGGCTGCCTCACAAGGCCCTTTACACCATGCCTGACTGGTACATACCTATCGAGGACACGCAGTAGCTGCTCCTTGAACACTCCCCACATCTCATTAGTGTTCTTCTCTTGAAGCCTGTTTTTCCAATCCACACATCCTAAGTCATGCCTCACTGCATCATAATTTCCCTGCCCCCAGCTATAGCTCTTGCCCTGCGGCACACGATTATCCCTCTCCATCACTAAAGTAAAAGTCACCGAGTTGTGGTCACTGTCCCCGAAGTGCTCACCTACCTCCAAGTCCAACACCTGGCCTGGTTCATTACCTAGAACCAAATCCAATATAGCCTCCCCTCTTGTTGGCCTGTCGACATATTGTGTCAGGAAACCCTCCTGCACACATTGTACAAACACCGACCCATCTAATGAACTCGAGCTATAGCTCTCCCAGTCAATATCTGGGAAGTTAAAGTCCCCCATAACAACCACCCTGCTACCTTCACTCTTTTCCTGAATCATCCTCGCAATATTATCCTCTACTTCTCTAGGACTATTAGGAGGCCTGTAGAAAACACCTAACAGGGTGACCTCACCTTTCCTATTTCTAACCTCAGCCCAAACTACCTCAGATGGCAAGTCCTCTTCCATCGTCCATTCCACTGCTGTGATACTGTCTTTGACAAGTAATGCCACGCCTCCCCCTTTTTTACCCCCATGTCTGATCCTACTAAAACATTTGAACCCTGGAACGTGCAACAGCCATTCTTGTCCCTGTTCTACCCACGTCTCTGTAATGGCCACAACATCGAAGTCCCAGGTACCAACCCACGCTGCAAGTTCACCTACCTTATTCCTTATACTTCTGGCATTGAAGTATACACACTTCAATCCACCTTTCTGGTTACAGTCACCCTCCTTAGAGATCGCTAAGGTGGACAGGGTGGACAGAGACAAGCTTTTCCCAAGGGTGAAGGATTCAATAACGAGAGGTCGTGCTTTCAAAGTGAGAGGTGGAATATTTAAGGGGGATACACGTGGTAAGTACTTCACACAGAGGGTGGTGGGTGTTTGGAACGCGTTGCTAGCAGAGGTGGTAGAGGCAGGCACGACAGATTCATTTAAGGTGCGTCTAGACAGATGCATGAGTAGGTGGGGAGCAGAGGAGTAGGTGGGGAGCAGAGGGATATAGATGCTTAGGAATTGACCGACAGATTTAGACAGGACATTTGGATCGGCTCAGGCTTGGAGGGTGAAGGGCCTGTTCCTGGGCTGGAAATTTTCTTTGCTCTTTGTTCCTTAAATGAACACCTTGCTGAAGTCCATATAGACAATGTCAACCAAACTGCCCTTATCAATCTTCTTTGTCATCTCTTCAATAAACTCAACCAAATTAATGAGACATGATTTCCCATGCAGAAAGCCACGGTGTCTACCCTGATCAGCCCTTACCTTCCCAAATGTATGTAAATGCTATCCTCCAGGATCCCCTCCAACAACTTACCCATCACCGACATCTGGCTCACCGGTCTATAGTTCCCCAGCTTTTTGGGTCACTATTTCCTTTCTAGTCCCACTCCTGCACTGCTCACAACAAATGTTAAATGTAACCAGGTCGGTGATATAGCCGATGATATCGGTCTCAGACTGGGTCAGGGTAAGTTTTAGGAACAAGTCAGGTTAGTATCTTTAATCTGCTCAAATAGCACGTTTATGATCCAGAGCAATGTTACTCCAACTATGGTGGAAAGATGAATGGCAAACTATTTTTGTATTGCAAATATATAATCAATATTTCCCTTTCTATAAAACAAACACACACACACACACACACACACACACCCTCTGCAATTGTAACTTGAAAGAACTTTGTCCAGATATTATCCCATGTACATTGTCCAAACGATGTCTCCATCACATTCCCTGTCCCATGTCGGTGCATCATTGCTGCTGTCATTCACAGAGCCATACCCTGAGCAGAAAATGGTCTCGGTCGATTTGAAGATATGCTTTTATGTTCCTGCTTCATTAAGAAATAAAAATGTCTAATTTATTCAGAATACGTGTGTTAAAATGAATGCATTTTTTAAAGAAATACAGAAATTGCTGGAAAAGCTCGGCAGGTCTGTCAGCATCCAGATGCCTTTTACATGCTGTAGTTGTACCAGCCTCCACCACTTTCTCTGGCAGCTCATTCCATACGCACACCACCCTCTGTGTGAAAAGGTGCCCTTTAGGCCTCATCAAAACCTTTTCCCTCTCACTTTCCACCAATGCCATCGAGTTTTGGACGCCCCTAACCTGGGGAAAAACCCTGACTATTCAACCTATCCATGACCGTTCTGAATTTATAAACCTTTACTGCTGCGAAATGTGACTCCAATCTACACGAATGGCTGTACTTTCAGTCATCCTGGGCCTAAATTCTGAAATGCAACACTGACACCTCTTCCTTCTCCATCAAGTCACAATTCTAAAACCAGTTTAATCAGTTTGTTCAGATATATTAGGAGACACTTCTGTGGGATTTACACCTAGACCTTTGTGCCCGGAGGAAGGGACACTATCCTCACTGCCCAATACCCATAAAGCTGTAACATTATTCTCCTGTGTGTTTGTCCATCAGCCTGTTATGACATGCTGTGACATACCTCTGCAACAGGCAGGACATGAATCCACACCTTCTGGTCCAGAGCTAGGAACACTACCACACAAGTTCAGGAATTGGAATCAAACCCAGAGCTCTGGCTCAGAGACACGGACACTGCCCACTATACTACCATACCCAGATTTTGGGTCATATTTTAGTGCCCACTTCCAGCTCAGTGTGGATTGATTATAATCAGGTTACTATTACTGAATTACAAACAACACTTTGTATTATTAAACAAATGCAAGATATTTGTCTCAACTGTAGGATATTGAGTGTACTTGCTGAATATTGAAATTAACTATGACCATCTTTAATCGCTATTATCTGTAGTCTGCAATATTAGGGAAAGAAATCCCGCAGAAACACTCTGCCCAATGAAGAGTCTCAAATAGATGTTTATTACTGAACAGCAGAGGCGAAGGAAGGGATTAATTTCTGACCCCAAAACACCGATCAATCTTACCCACCTCTAACGTGTGTCTGCCCTCTTCCTAAAACCATGAAATGATACCAGGCCGCTGATTACTGTCCAGCCTCTCCTCCCCACTGACTGTGTCTGCAATCCGTCCCTCCTCCCTCTAACCACACAAGGCAAACCAAGCTCAGGGTCTTTGTGAAAATCAAGGCCGGAGTGTGCAGGCCTCCTGGAGAGGGGGAGGCATTTTAAAATTGAAGGGGGGGGGAGGTGGCAGTCATATCACACACTGGGCTGAGGGGTGGCAGATGGAGGATAGTCTGGATTAATGCCAGGCATTGGATTTGGTAAATCAAACAACAACAGGACCTATACAATTAAAAGTAGGGTCTTTTGGTGGTGTTGTACTACAGAAACCTAGGCTGTCAGGTTTAATTCTTTACAATTTGCATCTGATACAGAAAGTGGCTAAGAAGGTGTTTAACACACTTGTCTTCATAGGTCAGACCTTTGAGTATCGGAATTGGGACGTCATGTTGTGGTTGTACAGGACATTGGTGAGACCTCTCCTGGAATGCTGTGTCCAGTCTGGATATCCTGCCCGCTCATTCCATAGCCACACCACCCTCTGGGTGAAAATGCTGCCCCTTAGGTCACTTTTAAATGTTACCCTCTCACCTTAAGCCTATGTCCTCTAGTTTTGGTCTCCCCCGTACCTTTAGCAAATACCTTGACTATTCACTTTGATATCATTGACCTTGATGTTATTAAGCTGGAGAGGGTTCAGAAGAGTTTAACCTGGATGTTGCTGGAAATGGAGGGATTGAGCTACAAGGGGAGGCTGAATCGGCTGGGACTTTTTTCACTGGAGAGTATGAGATGGAGGGGTAACTTTAAAGAGGTTTGTAAAATGATGAGGGGTACAGATTAGCTGTAGGGCTGATGTCTTTTCCCTAGAGTTGGGGATTCAAAACTGAGGGATATTTTGAGGCGTGAGGAAAAAGATTTACAAAAGTCAGGAGAGGTAATTATTTTAGACAGAAGCTGGCTTGTGTGTGGAATGAACTTCCAGAGGAACTGGTTAAAATAGGGGCAGTTACAATTTTTAAAGGACATTTAGATCAGTACATGGATAAGACATCAGTTTGGATGGTGCTGTGAGCAGCTGCCCTCTCCCTCCCCCTCTCTGAGTGAATCTCTGTTGGTTTTCACCCTCTGCCAATGCCTGTGCAGTGGCGTGGAGAGGCCAGCAGAGGGTGGCATTGCATCACTTTCAGCACCACAGAGACTGCCAGACCTGCCCCACACAGAGACACACAGATACACACACGGGAATTGTTAGGACACGGCGTGAAGCTCATCTGATAACTTAAACTAAACTAAACATAAAGAAATGCTCAATTTACCTTGTAAACTGTTGAAATATGAGTGATAGAGAACTCCCAAAAAATATCAATGTATTTTTTTTTAACTCTGAAAGTGAACATTTTACATCAACTATTCACAACTGTGGGACCCTCTTTATCCTAACTGCTTATTACCCTACTCCAACTCTACAGCAATATACTGTTTCAATAAGATACTTATTAAAATTACATAAACGTAATTTCAAAACCACACAGCAGCTGTTGTTTCATCTGACCTCACACCAATGTCCCTTTTTCCCATCTTTCCTGGGAAGACTGGCTCATGTTACAGGATGTTATCGAAGTGTCTACGTTTCAGCATTCTGACACCTGTGAACACATCCTTCCATGACACTGTCTCTCAGTCCCCCCCTCTCTGTCTATACCCCAAACCCCTCCCATGTGGTGATATTTAAACTGATACCCCTGCCATCTCTCTCTGGCAGTGATGTTCACACCCACAGCACCCCCTTGTCAGAGCACAATGGGGATATGGAGCTGGAAATGGGTGGGAGCTGCACATCCTGTCACTTCCAGCATGGGCTGCAAGTTTCCCCTCACTGGGCAGGGATCTAACACAGTGTTACTGAGCAATGCACTGGGGTGGGGTACACAGTCCTACATGCTGGGAGGGTAACTGCTCCTGGGTTACAGATCAATGCACTGGGGTGGGGTACACAGTCCTACATGCTGGGAGGGTAACTGCTCCTGGGTTACAGATCAATGCACTGGGGTGGGGTACACAGCCCTACATGCTGGGAGGGTAACTGCTCCTGGGTTACAGATCAATGCACTGGGGTGGGGTACACAGCCCTACATGCTGGGAGGGTAACTGCTCCTGGGTTACAGATGAATTCACGGGTGATCACTGCACAGGTCTCTGTGCTGGTCAGACTGTCTGGTTGAGGTTTATAGACAATACAATGATGTGGTCAGTGCAGCTCCCCGTGCTGGACAGGTATGTAGCCTGTTGGTGGGTAGGGGTGAAAGGTGATGGACAGGTCACGGAGTTTCCCGGAAATTTCTGTCTCTGACATTCTATAACTGACATTCCCCGGAACGTTCCGTCACCGACATTCTATAACCGCCATTCCCCGGAACGTTCTGTCCCTGACATTCTATAACCGCCATTCCCCGGAACGTTCTGTCCCCGACATTCTGTAACTGACATTCCCCGGAACGTTCTGTCCCTGACATTCTATAACTGACATTCCCCGGAACGTTCTGACCCTGACATTCTATAACTGACATTCCCCGGAACGTTCTGTCCCTGACATTCTATAACTGACATTCCCCGGAACGTTCTGTCCCTGACGTTGTTTGTTTGTGAACGGCCGGACGTCAGTGAATTGAACAAACGATAAGATCCCGAGGGAAGAGATCCCGTTCCAGGGAGAAGGAGACACTTTTCCGAAGGCCCCTCAGGCAGTTAAAGGGGGGAATACGTTTTCCCTGCGTTTACATTCCTCCACGACACAGGATCGACCACAATTTAGACCAAAATACAGAAATTCCCAAATTCCGTTTGTCTTCAGGAAACTGGGAAAGAATCCTTCAGGACAGCAACGCTCCCACCCTCCGTATTAGGAACTGGGAAGGAGTGACCTGTGTCTGCTCGCGAGTGATCGAGTGTGTGGGAATGTTCTAGAAACCATCTGTCCTTATGGATGTGTCTCTGTGTGTTTGGGGAGGGAGGGTTTCTTGTGGTTTATGTCACATTTTTGTCAGTAATTCCGACCTTCCCATTTGTTATTCCAGCTCCAATTATTTTAATAAATCCCTGAATACAGGGACACATTGGAAAATCTCACTGGGTCCCCGATCAAACGGGTCCCTTTGCCTCCAGGCTGATGGATAATGGGTTTGTTTTCCTTCCACACAGTTAACGTAGTGACCATCTACGTCCTGCTTTATAAAGATTGTGGATTGTCTCCATGTGTCAGACGTTACCTGGGGGCCATGGCAGCGGCGGATCTCCTGGTCATTATCCTCGACCTGATCCTGAGACACATTCCCATTGTTTATCGGGAACAGTTTTATTTCCTGATGTACTCTGTCCCCGTGTGTAATATCCACGCCGTCCTGCTTTATGCAGCCACTGACTGCTCTGTCTGGTTCACCGTCACTTTCACCTTTGACCGGTTTGTGGCCATTTGTTGCCAGAAGCTGAAAAGTAAATATTGCAGTGAGAAAACGGCGGCTGTGGTTCTGGGAGCAGTGACTGTGCTGAGCTGTTTAAAGAACATTTCCTGGTATTTTATGCTCACGGCTCGGTATTGGCTGGGAACGCCCCCTGGTTTTGTGATGTAACAGACGCTGTTCTATCTCCAGTGTCTGGGTCACAATCGAGTTCCTCCACCACATTCTAACCCCGGGTGTCCCATTTCTCCTGATTCTGCTGCTCAATGTTCTCACCGTCAGACACATTTTAGTGACCAGCAGAGCCCGCAGGAGACTCCGCGCTCACACCAATGGGGACGCTCAGTCTGACACAGAAATGAGAAACCGAAAAAAATCCATCATTTTACTGTTTGTGATCTCGGCCAATTTCATCCTGTTATGGTCAACGTTAATGCTGTATTCTATATGGTACCGGATGGATGATATTGGGTATAAGTCTGTGTATCTCGATGCCTTTGTGGGGGAATTGGGCTTCATGCTGCAGCTCCTCAGTTGCTGCACAAACACCGCGATTTATGCCGTGACCCAGACTAAGTTCAGGCAGCAGCTGAAGAATGTGCTGAAATATCCCTTCACCCAAATCCATCCATCCATCAAATTCCCTCATTAATCACACCATCCGGGATTTTCTCATTTCAGTTCAGTGTTTCAGCGATGGAGCAGCCTGTCGCTATGGTAACAGACTGAGGGGAGCGCTGGTTTGTCCATCCTTATCCCACAGGGGGGTTACAGGGAAACATTTCAATGTTTCTCACAACTCAGGGGCCAGTGAGAAAAGGCACCATCCCACTGACTGTATCCATCACTTCCATTTGTAACCAATAAAAATGCTGATGAAAGCGTGCCGAGCAGCAGAGGGACCGATGTTGTTGTGTGTCTTTGTGTTGGAGAAGCTGAGCTGGAGAGAGACAGACTCAGCCCCAAGTCCTGGTCCTCAGGGAAGGGGAGGGCACCGCGCCCTGAGCTCAGGAGCTGGGGTTAACGCCCTCTGTTCCCCCCACTGGGCCTGGCCTCCCCATTACCTCTCCCCTACTCTTTCTCCTCAATTCTCTCTCTCTCTCTTTCAGCACACACTCTCTTTGTCAAAACTTTCCCTCATTTCCCCCCACCTCTCTCTCTCACACACACCCAACCCCGGTTTCTCCACCCGCCTCCACTCTTTCCTCTCCGCCCCCTCTCTCTCATGCGTCTCTGTCTCCCTCCCACAAATCCATCTCTACCCCATTTTCGCCACCTCCCACATCTCACACCCACCACCCACACGCAGCCTCACCCCAAACATCCCCAGTCTCTGGGACAGAGGGAGAGGGAAGGACCAGGGAGACAGAGTGTGTCAGAGAGACAGGGAGGGAGGGACAGGGGGGAGACAGATTCCGAGGGAAAGAGAGGGAGGTGGGAAGAGAGAGACACCGAGGGAGGTGGAGAGCGAGAAGGGTGACAGACAGAGAGAGGTGAGTGAGTGAGAGGGAGAGAGAGAGAGAGAGGGGGGGGGACGAGAGAGAGAGAGAGGGAGGGGGACGAGAAAGAGAGAGAGGGAGGGGGACGAGAGACAGAATGGGAGGGCAGGCGAGATCGAGAAAGGGAGGTGGACGAGAGAGAGAGAGGGTGAGAAAAGGAGAGGGAGGCGAGAGAAAGAGACAGAGATGAGCAAAAGAGTGTGGGAGTGAGAGAGAGTGAGAGGGAGGGGGATGAGACAGGGAGGTATCGAGAGACAGAGGGAGGGGGACAAGAGAGAAAGGGAGGGGGTGACAGAGATGGAGGGGGCGAGAGAGAGGGGTGGGGATGAGAGAGAGGTGGGTGACGAGAGAGAGGGAGGAAGGGGGTGAGAGAGAGAGAGTGAGGAGGAGAAAGAGAGAGGGGGAGAGAGAGGGAGGGGGTGAGAGAGAGGTGGACGGGAGAGGGAGGGGGCGAGGAAAGGCGAGAGGGAGGAGGGTCGATAGAAATAGAGAGGGGGGCAAGAGAGTGAGAGGTAGGGGGTAGAACCAGAGAGGGTGGGGGCAAGAGAGAGGGAGGGGGCGAGAGAGGGAGGGAGGGGGACGAGAGAGGGAGGGAGGGGGACGAGAGAGGGAGGTGTGTGTGAGAGAGAGAGGGATGTGGCGAGAGATAGAGGGACGGACGAGAGAGAAAGGGGGCGAGGGAGAGACGGAGGGGGCGAGAGAAAGAGAGGGGGCGAGAGAGAGATGGAAGGGGACGAGAGAGAGAGGGGGCGAGAGAGACACAGGGAGGGTCTCAAGAGAGAGAAAGAAGGGGACGAGAGAGAGAGAGGGAGGGGAGCGAGAGAGATGGAGGGGACGAGAGAGATGGGGGGTGAGATAGTGAGAGTCAGGGGGCAAGAGAGAGAGAGAGAGGGAGTGGGATGAGAGAGAGAGGGAGGGGGATGAGAGCGAAAGAGGGAGGAGGACGAGAGACAGAATGGGAGGGCAGGCGAGATAGAGAAAGGGAGGTGGACGAGAGAGGGGGTGAGGAAAGGAGAGGGGGGCGAGAGAGATAGGGAGGGGGCAAGAGAGAGAGAGAGAGAGAGAGAGGGGGCGAGAGAGAGAGAGGGAGGGGGAGAGAGGAAAAGAGGGAGGGGGCGAGAGAGAGAGAAAGGGAGTGTGTGAGAGAGATGTGAGAGAGATGAGAGAGAGAGGGAGGGTGCAGGAGTGAGAGGGCGAGAGCGAGAGAAAGAGGGAGTGGGGCGAGAGAGTGAAGGGGGACGAGAGAGAGAGGGTGCGACAGAGAGAGGGAGGGGAATGAGAGCACAAGAGAGGGGGACGAGTGAGAGGGAGGAGAGAGAGAGAGGGTGGGGGGGCGAGAGAGAGAGGGAGGGGGAAAGAGAGAAGAGGGAGGGGGTGAGAGAGAGGGAGAGTGGTAGGGTTCAAGAGAAGAGAAGAGGGAAGGGGCGAGAGAGAGAGAGGGCGACGGGGGCAAGACCGAGAGAGGGAGGGGGTGAGAGAGAGAGGGAGGGGGCAAGAGAGAGAGGGAGGGGGCGAGTGAGAGTGGGGGACGAGAGAGAGGTGCGGCGAGAGAGGCAGGTGGCGTGAGAGATAGAGGTAGCGGTCGAGAGAGAGGTGGGTGCGAGAGAGGGAGGGAGGGGTCAATAGAGAGAGAGAGGGGGAGGGGCTGAGGGCGAGAGAGAGGGTGGGACGAGAGAGGGAGGGGCGAAGAGAGACAGGGAGGCGGCGAGAGAGAGAGAGAGAGAGAAGGGGGTAAGAATGAGAGGAAGGCAGGGCGAGAGAGAGAGGGAGGGGGCCAGAGAGAGAGGGAGGGGACGAGAGAGAGAGGGAGGGGGCGAGAGAGAGAGAGGGAGGGGGCGGGAGAGTAAGATGTATGGGGAAGAGACAGAGAGGGAGGGGGCGAGACAGAGAGGGAGGGGGCGAGAGAGAGAGGGGGAGGGGGCGAGACAGAGAGGGAGGGGGCGAGAGAGAGAGAGGGAGGGGGCGAGAGAGGGAGGGGGTGACAGAGAGAGGGAGGGGGGCTACAGAGAGAGGGAGGGGCTACAGAGAGAGGGAGGGGGCGACAGAGAGAGGGAGGGGGATGAGAGCTCATGGGAGGGGGACGAAAGAGGGGAAGGAGTGAGAGAGAGAGAGAGCGCGAGGGCGGTCGAGAGAGGGGGGAGAGAGAGATAGATGTAGTGGGCAAGAGAGAGGGGGTGCGAGAGGGAGGGAGGGGGGAAGAGAAAGAGAGGGAGGGGGTGAGGGAGAGAGGGAGGGTTCAAGAGAAGAGGGAGGGGGCAAGAGAAGAGGGAGGGGCAAGAGAGATAGGGAGGGGGCGAGTGAGAGGGGGGTACGAAGGAGGGCAAGAGAGAGAGATGGAGGGGGCATGAGAGAGAGAGATGGAGGGGGCGAGAGAGAGAGGGAGGGGGGCGAGAGAGTAAGATGTAGGGGGAAGATACAGAGAGGGAGGGGGCGAGAGAGAGAGGGAGGGGGCAAGAGAGAGAGAGAGGGAGGGGGCGAGAGAGAGAGAGGGGAGGGGGGCGAGAGAGTAAGATGTACGGGGGAACAGACAGAGAGGGAGGGGGCGAGAGAGAGAGGGAGGGGGTGAGAGAGAGAGAGACGGAGGGAGCGAGAGAGAGAGGGAGGGAGCGAGAGAGAGAGGGAGGGGGCGACAGAGAGAGGGAGGGGAATGAGAGCTCGTGGGAGGGGGACGAGAGAGAGGGAGGAGTGACAAAGAGAGGGAGGGGGTTTCGAGAGAGAGGGGGTGCGAGAGAGAGAGAGGTAGTGGGCAAGAGAGAGAGGGGGTGTGAGAGGGAGTGAGGGGGAAAGAGAGAGAGAGAGGCGGTGACGGAGAGAGGGAGGGTTCAAGAGAAGGGGGGGGCGAGAGAGAGGACGACGTGGACATGTGAGAGAGGGAGGGGGCAAGAGAGAGAGAGGGGTCGAGAGAGAGAAGGAAGGGGGCGTGAGAGAGAGAGGTAGCGGGTGAGAGAGAGAGGGGCGTGAGAGAGGGTGGGAGGGGGCAAGAGAGAGAGAGAGAGGGGGAAGGGCTGAGAGAGAGAGAGAGGGTTCAAGAGAAGAGGGAGGGGACGAGAGAGAGAGGGCGAAGGAGCGAGAGTGAGAGAGGGAGGGCGTGAGAGATAGATAGAGAGGGGAGGGCGAGAGAGAACGTGGGATGAGAGAGGGAGGGGGCGAGAGAGAGAGAGAGAGAGAGAAGGGGGTAAGAATGAGAGGAAGGCAGGGCAAGAGAGGGAAGGAGGGGGCCAGAGAGAGAGGGAGGGGGCGAGAAAGAGAGGGAGGGGGCGAGAGAGTAAGATGTAGGGGCGAAGAGACAGAGAGGGAGGGTGCGAGAGAGAGAGGGAGGCGGTGAGTGAGAGGGCTGGGGGCGAGAGAGAGAGGGGGGTGAAGAGAGAGACAAGGGGTGTGAGAGAGGGAGGGAGGGGGCAAGAGAGAGAGGGAGGGAGGGTTCAAGAGAAGAGTGAGGGGGCGAGAGGGAGAGGGCGAGAGAGTGACGGGGGTGAGATTGAGAGAGGGGGGGGTCGAGAGAAAGGGAAAGACGAGAGAGGGAGGGGGCGAGAGAGAGAGAGAGAGAGAAGGGAGTGAGAGTAAGAGTGAGAGGGGCGAGAGAGAGAGAGTGGCGAGTCAGAGAGGGAGGGGGGCGAGAGAGAGGGAGAGGGAGCGGGACGAGAGATTGAGAGGCAGGGGGACGAGAGAGAGGGAGAGAGGAGAATGAGAGAGCGAGGGAGGGGGCCGAGAGCGATGGAGGGGGGGCGAGAGAAAGAGTGGGGGGTGCGAGAGAGGGGCATGAGAGAGGGGGGACGAGTGGGGGGTGTGAGAGAGAGAGAGAGGGGGCGAAAGAGAGAGAGGCGAGAGAGAGAGGGGAGCGAGAGAAAAAGGGAGGTGAACGAGAGAGGGAGGAGGCGAGATAGAGTGGGAGGTGGCGAGAGAGAGAGAGGGGGGGCGAGAGAGAGAGAGGGGACGAGGGGGGCAAGAGAAAGAGAGGAGGCGAGAGACATGGGGGGAGAGAGAGAGGGAGGGGGACGAGAAAGCGAGGGAGGGGAACGAGAGGGAGGGAGGCGGGTGAGTGAAAGAAAGGGAGGATTTCGAGAGAGACAGAGAAGGAGTGGGGCGAGAGAGAGGGAGGTAGTGGGCGAGAGAGAGAGGTAGGGTGAGAGAGGGAGAGAGGGGGACAAGAGAGAGAGAGGGACGAGAGAGATACGGAGGTGGCGACAGAGCGAGAGGGAGGGGGTCAGAGAGAGAGTGGGAGGGGGCGAGAGAGAGAGAGTGAGGGGGGCGACAGAGAGAGGGAGGCCGGTGAGAGAGAGGGACGGGTGAGAGACAGAGGGGAGGGGTTCGAGAGAGAGAGGGAGGGGTGCGTGAGAGTGAGGGGGGTGAGAGAGAGATGGGAGGGGGGTGAGAGGGCTCGGGTTGAGAGAGAGAGTGAGGGAAGGGGTGAGAGAGAGAGAGGGAGGGCGTGAGAGAATGGGAGGGGGGTGAGAGTGGGAGAGGGAGGGGACCGATAGAGCGGGAGGGGGCGAGAGAGAGAGGGAGGGGGAGCGAGAGAGAGAGGGAGGGGGAACGAGAGAGAGAGGGAGGGGGCGAGAGAGAGAGGGGGAGACGAGAGAGAGTGGCAGGGGGCGAGAGCGAGAGGATGGCGAGAGAGTGAAGGGGGCAAGAGAAAGAGGGGAGGCGAGAGAGAGGGCGTGAGAGAGAGGGAAGGGGACGAAAGCGCGAGTGGGATGAGAGAGAGAGGGAGGGAGCTAAGAGAGAGTGAGAAGGATGAGGGGCGAGAGAGAGAGAGGTAGTGAGCGAGAGAGAGGAGGGGTGAGAGAGGGAGAGAGAGGGAGGCAAGAGAGAGAGAGAGAGGGAGGGGGTGAGAGCGAGAGAGAGAGGGCAGCCGAGAGTAAGAGAGGGAGGGAGTGGAAGAAAGAGAGTGAAGGTGCAAGAGAGAGAGAGGGAGGGGGCGAGAGAGAGAGAGGGAGCGGGCGAGAGGGAGAGGAATGGGGCGAGAGAGAGGGAATGGGTGAGAGAGAGGGGACAGCGGCGAGAGAGAGAGGGGGGCGAGAGAGGGAGGGAGGGGAGCAAGAGAGAGAGAGCGAGGGGCGGGCGAGAGAGAGAGAGAAACGGAGGGGGCGAGAGAGAGGGAGGGGGCAAGAGTGAGAGAGATGGGGGCGAGAGAGATAGAGGGAGGAGGATGAGAGAGCGAGGGAGGGGTCGAGAGATATGGAGGGGGCGGCGAGAGAAAGAGTGGGGGTTGTGAGAAGGAGAGGGGCGAGAGAGAGGGGGGCGGGAGAGAGAGGGAGGGGCGAGAGAGAGAGAGGGAGTGGGCGAGAGAGAGAAATGGGGGAAGAGTAAGAGAGGGGGCGAGAGTAAGAGAGGGAGGGGGTGAGAGAGAGGGAGCGAGCGAGAGGGAGAGGAATGGGGCGAGAGAGAGAGGCAATGGGTGAGAGAGAGAAGACAGGGGCGAGGGAGAGAGGGAGGGGAGCAAGAGAGAGAGTGAGGGGCAGGCGAGAGAGAGAAGGAGGGGGCGAGAGAGAGGGAGGGGGCGAGAGAGAGAGAGGGAATGCGCGAGAGAGAGAGAGAAGGAGGGGGCGAGAGAGAGAGAGGGGGCAGGAGAGAGAGAGAGGGAGGGGGTGAAACAGAGATGGAGGGGGTTGGAATGATGGGGTGTGAGAGAGAGGGAGGGGACAAGAAA
>NW_026869152.1:229226-292706 GCF_020745735.1 Hemiscyllium ocellatum | reverse complement strand
CCCCCCCCCCCCCCCCCCCCCCCCCCCCCCCCCCCCCCACCCTGCTGGACTCAGAGTCAGACTCATTAATTTGGTTCTTAGTCCGCAGACAAGAGCTAGGAAACTGAATTCAAAGTGAGGAGAGAGAGTGTGAGAACTGGGGTGGGAGGGAAGGGAGTGAGGAGATTGGTTTGGATTTCAGTTCACAGAAGAAAGAGATTGCTAGACTGAGAGTTAAAACTTTGGGAAACATGAAACTACAATTTAATACTATAATTGTCTTATAAAGATCATCCTGTATTAATATGGTGAGTTGTTTTCTCAGTTGTAGGGTACCGAAAGGGTGGATTTGTGGATGAGAAATTCAAATTGAACTTCATTTTCAGTTTTGATAGTTACTTGATCCGTGCCGATCTGAATATTCATTGGCCTTTTCCTGTGGAAGGAAAGGTGTGTATTCTGTCCGTGGGCGAATATTCCAAATCTCAGTGTGACTGAAAAAAACTACTGAGACACAGCCAAGTCCATGTTAGCGTGGTGACTGTGGAGAAAGAGTTCGTTTGTTTTTGAAAGTCTGAAAAATCATGGCATGTTTCCCAGGAACAATTAAGCCACTGCTTTGCTTTGTAGAAGGACAAGTCTTTAATTAACCATACAACCAGAAAGACACAAGGATACCTGCACCTTGGGAAATACTATGAAAACGGGATTGTTGTAAAGGAGTTCATTCTCGATCATGGATTGTAATCCATTGGCGTTGTCACGTCGGTTCCAGCGCCGTGGGGAAACACTGTAAATATGATGAATGCAGTGTAGGTTTCAGTTATTAAACTGTAAAAAGTGCAGAACAATTTACAAGGATGTTGTCAGGGCTCAGGGGTCTGAGTTATAGGGAGAGGTTGGACAAGCGAGGATTTTTTTTTGTTTAGAGCAGAGGAAACTGTGTGGGTACTGTTCTAGAAGTGTATAAGACCATGAGGGGCATGAATAAGGTGAATGCATTCAGTCTTTTTCCCAGGAAATCTAGGACTGGAAGGCATCAGTTGAAGGTTAGAGGGGAAAGAATAGAAGGGAAGTTGAGGGGCAACTGTTTTACACAGAGGGTGGTATGTATATGGAATGAGCTGCCAGTGGAAGTGGTTGAGGTGGGTACACTCTCACAACAGGTAAAAGGCATTTGGACAAATACATGGATAGGAAAGGGTCAGAAGCAGATGGGCCAAGTGTAGGGAAATGGGGTTAGTGTGGATGGACATTCTGGTCAGCATGGGCCAAAGGGCCTGTCTCTGATGTTATAACTCTAAGTGCATCTGCTATTTCTCCCACTAACTCTGTTGATATCCTGGGATGTATTCCATCAGGGCAAAGAGACTTATCTATCTTTAGCTCCATTAGCTTGCCCAGCTCTACCTCTTTCATGATAATGGTTATTTCTAGTTCCTCACCTTCCTCAGTCTCCTTATCAATTACTGGCATGTTCTTCGTATCCTCCACTGTGAAGACTGACTGCTGTGTACTCATATTCCTAAACCATGCTGGATAGCAACAACTACATTAGCAGAACTCTGAGAGGTCTTCTTTGAGTCTTTATTGATGAGACATGGCAGTTACCTGGATAGTGTACATGCAAAACACCTCCAGGCAATATCAGGTAAAGCCCCACCTGTCCAATGTAAAGCTCCCATTCTTATACCTTTTGTGGTTTGGTACTTTGAATAGAGACTCTCTCTCAGTATTATCTCCATGACAATGGTCAGTTAGAAAGTCTACTTCAGTTTCGCACTTTGTGGTTAAAAACATACACCCCTGTGGCTCCCTCAAGTATCTGACAGGCACTTCAGTTTCAGTGGGGCTGTCTATCAGGATTCTGATATGGAGGAGCCGGTGTTGGGGTGGGGTGGGCAAACCTATGAATCACACAACACCAGGTTATAGTCCAACAGGTTTATTTGGAAGTACAAGCTTTTGGAGTGTGCTGTGATTTTTTAACTTGATCAGGATTATCTCTATGGTAACAGTTAAGTGCTTCAACAATTACAGAGACCATATATTTCCCCTTGAGCAGTGTAAAACTGCTATTCCGGCCCTGGGGACAGCTACTCATCACTTTTCTCTCCCAATCCCATCTAGCTTTCTGTTGATCTTTAAAGTTTCTCTAATCTCCTAGTTTCTCCGTGGTCTTTGCCAATTTGTATGCCTTCTATTTAAATTTGATATACTCCCTTATTTCCTGAGCCACCCATGGCAGATTACTCCTTTTCCTACAGTCCTTCCTTTTCCCTGATATATACTTTTGCTGAGCACTTCGAAAAATTCCCCGTTGTCCGTCAACTTTCCCACGGTAAAGTCTTTGCTTCCAGTTTACATTAGCCAACTCCTGCCTCATCCTATTGTAGTCTCCTTTGTTTAAGCATTGGATCTTGGATTGGATCTAATCTTCCCGCTTTCCAGCTGTGTTCTAAGTTCAACCAGATTTATCAGAAGTCTTTTACCAGATAACGAGGTGAGGCGCAGTTTCCTGGGTGTTTTGTGTTACATTGTCGTATTAAAGTACAGGATAGATATTCACAACAGAGTATTCTGGACGGTGTGAATGTCCTCACAGTCTAAAACCATAAATCACTGTCTCCCCTCAGTTTAAAATTGCAAAATCATTATCTCCTACACGCTTCCTCACTATCTAAGTTTGGAACGCTAATCCACCTGACTATCCTGCTTTTTCCAAAATCTCCTTTGGTGAAGGTGGTGAGTTTTGGATTCAGCTTTCCAGTTATTACCGTAAGAAGATAAGCACTGGGCACAGGAGAGGCAATGCAGCCCTTCGAACCAGCCCCACCATTTAATACGGTGATGATTGAGCTCACCTCGGTCTCAGCTGGGTTTTCCCACCTGCTCTCTCTCACCCTTCATCTCATTGTAAATTCAACATCTGTATCTCTTCATTAAATCTGCTCATTGTCCTGGCATCCACCACATTTTGAAGAGGGAATGCCACAGATTTGCAACACATTGAGATAGGTACATTCTTCTTCATGAGAATAGAGTCCCTATTGTGCAGAAACAGGGTATTCATCCATCGAGTCCACACCAGCCTATGATGAGCATCCCATTCAGACCCACCCTGTCCCTGTAACCCTGCATTTCCCTTGGCTAATGGCCTAACCGGCACATACATGGACACTGTGGGAAATTTAGCATGGGCAATTCACATAACCTACACATCTTTGGACTGTGGGAGGAAGCTCGAGCACCCTAGGAAACTCACGCAGACATGGTGAGACCGTGTAAACTCCTCACAGTCGCCTCTGGCTGAAATAAAACCCGGGTTCCTGACGCTGTGAGGCAGTGGTGCTCACCACTCAGCTACATCTGCTTAAAATCTGCTACCCTTTATTAACCTCCCCACCCCGCAATCTATGTTCCTTACGTCAGAAATCAGGTTGTGGAAGCAGATGTCTCAGTAAAATCCCGTGACAGCCCACATGTCCTGTGTGTCTGAATGGGGATCCTATACACAACACCCTCCAGCCCACACCTTTCATTCACTATCCAGAAACATGTCTCCAGTGGCTTCATGGGGGCTACAACTCCCACAATCCCTGAGGCAGGGACCACACATGTGCGGGGAAGCCCAGAACTGCACATGTACAGAATATGGGCGGATTTTGGAGCATGTGCTTTGGGGTAATTAGCGGAAAGCATTTGACACTGTGATTGGCTGGAGGAGGAACCAATCAGCTTGTAGGATTAACGGGTTGGGGGGAGTCAAAGGGTCACCACACCCACATGGGCCCAAGTTCCATCCCCAACTTGTCATAATGCTGGGAATCGACCAATGGGAAACAAAGAAGGATCTGACCCATTCTCCCAGACTGAAGGTTCCTCTTCTGTCCAGGATCTGCCACCTCCCTTTCTGTTTCCTTTTGTTTCATTCTGCTGTTACATTATTGACTTGCAGCAACTGAAGGGAAAGGAAGTGAACCCAGAAAGGGTGCAGAGTCTAACCAGGGACGGGAAGTGGTGGCATGGATCTGTTTATCAGTAACTCCATGAGAATGGTGGCGGGTACATTAGGGACAGCAGAGGCAGAATGGTGGGAGAGAGTAAGTGGGCTGGAGGGTTACAGCTTTTGCAGAAGAAAGGGAAAGAAGATTTCCAGAGAAGCTAGAATTGTCTGCTCTGAATTTCTAACCTGTACATATTTGTTTATTCAGGGTGCTTGATGGTAAAGATTTGCAGACTGAAATCTCAAACTCATGTGCAGATCGTGATTAAGTTAACCAGCATTTGAAGAACCAAAGATGGAGAATAACTTGGCCAAAATCCTGTACACTCTCCTTCCCAGCATTGTCGGTCTCTCTGCGCCAAATGGACTGTGAATGGTACAAGACAGCAGCTCACTACCATCTTCTCAAGGGTAACTAGAGATGGGGAATAAATGCTGGCTGAGCCAGTGATGCCCATATCCTGGAAATGGTTTCTGTCTCTAGTTGCTGAAAACCAGTTGATGTTACTGCAGGATGGTGAGGGATGCTGAGTACATCCTCCAGGAGGCAGCACCATCACATCACCCCTGCCTACACCCACACAGTAACACCGCAACGTCACTGGAACAAAAGGCAGTGAAGCCAAAGGAGGACTTAGATATAGTTCTTCGGGTAAAGTCATGAAAGGGGATTGGAACACAGCAGGAACAGGAGACTGAGCTGGATGGTCAGCTGTTTCCCATTGAATGGTGGAGCGGGATCGAAAGGCCGAATGGCCTCCTCCTACTATCTCTCCTGTATGTATATAGCCATGGAGCCCGGCTAGGAAGAAGTAGGCAGGGCAGGGATTCTCCAGGCGAATGCACTTCCACACCCAGTTTCAGTGAGGGATGGTTTGATGGATTTTATTTAACATTTGTCTTTAACACAAGGTTTGTGAATTTGGTTTTAAAATATTGTAGCTATTTATTCCACAATAAATAAAACTAAAAGAAAATAAATGAAACTATCTTAATATAACAGTTTTTAAAATTTCAAACGCCCTGTAAAACAAATCCTGTCTACTCCCGGACACCATCAGTTTCCAGTTACTCAAGCTCCAGGGAAATATTCCCTCCCTGTCTGAACCTTTGGTTTGATTTAACTGTTTTTCAGTTCTGGTTCTGTGAGCTGTGAAGTGTTCTTTATTCCCCATTTCTCTGACCCGGACGTGGTATCTCACACAGCTGATCAACCTTCCCACCAATAACATCATCACCCCCTATTACCCCATTTTGGTTCACATATAATCACCAGCAGTAAACCACCCATGTATCCAATTGAATATTTATAAACAACGCCCCTTACAGGCAAAGCAAACCATTATAAATGACAAAGTGGGAAGGGATCAAATCAAAGTAGAGTTGGGAGTGAGGAGGCAGCGATGGAGATAAAGCACTGTATCCACTGCGGTACCCATCTCTATCTAAAGGCAGCGGGAGAATTGATAAAAACTACGTGCTCCTTCTCCAAGGACACCCTGTTGTATCGCCTTTATCCTCAATCATAGAATGGAATCCCGACAGTGTGGAAGGAGAGCATTGGCCCATCAAATCCCACCAACTATCCAAAGAGCATCCCATCTGGAGCATTCCACCCCTGTAACACTGCATTTCATATGGCTGATCCACAGAGTCTGAACAATCCTGGACACTGTGGACAATTTAGCATGACTGATCCACCTAACCCACAAATCTTTGGACTGTGGGAGGAAACCAGATCACCTGGAGTGGACCCACACTATCCTGGGGAGAATGTGCAGACTCCACACAGGCTGTTGACCAAGGCTGGACTCTAACCTTGTACCTGGTGCTGTGAAGCAGCAGTGCTATAGAGCAATTTAAATCAAAACAGATGACCCCTGCTCATTGATGTTTGTGGAGACTCATTGCCCAGAGAGACATCCTGAGATTCAGAAAGAGACAATATGAATTCAGTCAACTCCTGCCGAGTTAATGTGATTAACAACAACATCAATACTCCAACAGTATCATCAGACCTCGTACCTACTCTATCATTTACGATTTTTAACCCATGGGAAGTTTGTTACCAGCTCGATGACAGCCATAATGCTCTGACCACTTTGACAGAGCCAGTGCTTGTCAGTTCTCATAGTTATCAATAGATTGTATCTAAACAGGATGCCCCACAACAGGAAGTGCACTGACACTCAATGCATGTAAGGCAAGGTCATTTTCCTAAAACCACTCGCGTCTGGCAATACCATTGAATGTATTTTATACAGGAGTCTTTCAGTCTCAATTGCCAGTTCCAGTCCATGAAGCAGCCAGTAACACGCCCCAGTGAATTGAATTCTAACAGCAGCATTGCCCTGGCAGGAGAGATTGAGGAGCTTGAAGCTGTCTTCTCTGGAGTATCTAAACATGAAACACTTCAAATGAACAAAAATCTTCAAGAGTTCGAGAGAATGTATACAGGAAGGAAGTGCTCCTAGGCTGGTGTGCCTGGAATGAAATAAACACTAACTACGGTATCTTTACCCAGCATCCCCTTTAGCTGCATAAATGTTGAAGATTTATTTGCTGCTCTCTCCATCACTCCCATTTTTCACTGCTGTAATGTTGATGACTGTGCAAATATATAAAATTTAATTTAATCCATCCCAAAGCCTCTCTGTACCTGTGCCTCACTTGTGTTCACCGAGACACTCATTCAATCTGACCTCTTTGTAAACCCTGCTCTGATATTTCCTTAGAGGGCTCAGAATTAATTATTCACAGAATTGTTACTGTACAAAAGGAGGCTGATTGGCTGATCAGCTCTCCAAAGGATCACCTCACTGACTGCTATTCTTCTCCCTTTACCCCATAAACCTTCCCATTCATCCTCTTCCAATAACACCGGCGAGTTCACAACTAACCACAGCGATCAGATTTATTTTGTTTGTTCATGGGATCACGGCATCACTTGCTGGGGCAGCATTTGTCATCCATTCTGACTGCACAAGAAATGGTTCAGAGTCAACCCCATTATTCAGGGTCTGGATTGACATGTCGGCTGGACCAGGTCAGGAGTAACACAGTCTCCCAGACCCAATGATATGAAGAGTTGATTTCTGGCCTACTATCTTATTTCTGAAACGATAATGAATAATGTTTGCCTTTGAATTAAAAGAGAAAGACGAAAATGTGTTTTTATTCTGATTGAGCCCGTCCTCCTGTGTCTCTCAGTTGTTATTGACAGTCTCATTCCCCTCGCACCAGAACCTGTTCCAGAGAGTGTTACAGAAATAGCAGAATGGTCAGCTGCAGCTGGTCACCTGACCGGTCACTGGACCCAAAGGTTCACTCTCCACAGATGCTGCCAGATCTGCTGACTTTTTCCAGCAATTTCTGTTTTTATTTCTGATTTCCCAGCATTTGCAGATGTTTAGTTTTTCATATTCATCTGGTCTGTTGCAGAGGAGTTTATTGATGAAATTAGAGGGTTTTGCAAGTTGTACGTTAGGTCACACATCAGCTATGATCATCATGAATGGCAGAGAAGGGTTGTGGGGCTGAATGGCCTCCTTCTGTTCCAATGAAAGTTATCCATCGGCAGCTTGTGGTAACATTTCCCCTCACTGCTCACTTCACCCTCCATGTCTAACACACTGTTACTGACTGAACAAACCTCCTGTGTTTGAACTAAACCTGCTAATGTTCAGTGGCTCCTCCTGCCTCCTGGGTTTAACTCTCATCATGGAATGCTGTCTTGTATTACTGCGGGAATGCCCACAAGGACTCAGCCTGGAGTCTGTATCCCCTGGGATCCACGAACCCCATTTATTTCCTCCTTCCTCTCTCATTCTGGCTATTGAACTCTCAGTTTCAATCCATTCTCTTGTCATGCTCTTCAACATGCCCATGTGGGTGGACTAGAGGCAGCTGGGATTTAATGAAGGGAAATGGGAATTAGGCGGAAGCATGAGGAGAGGTGACAGCAAAGACAGTTCTCATTGTAACGGCAGAGTTTCTCCATGACCCAGTGAGTGCTGCAACACCTAAGACTGTGGGGGAGCCAGATTCAATCAGGGATTTGGGGAAACACTCAGACACTGACCTGTCCATCTGGTGTTAACTCAGACAGAGAGAATGAAAGATACACATTAGATTGCAACTTTGATGATCTGGGGCAATGAAACATGCTTCCGACCTGATGATTTCAACCTCAAATCTCTGAAAATACAAACACAAAGCTTCCCATTTGTACCAGGTTGTCTCTCAGCCTCCTGTTTTCTTGAGAAAAACATTTGGAGCCGTTCAGCCTTTTCTTGTAATTATAACCTCTATGTTCCTGTAAGATTTGTAATGAAACCTTTATTGTTTTCCTGTCCCTTGTGAGTGATGGCAGCAGCAGAAACAGTCCTGACCTGTGAGGAGTTTCAGTTGGAATATTGATATTTACAAATTCGTTCTCACCCTCACATACAGTGTGAAATTGAGGTAAAAACAGAAGGATAGGAGTGAGTGAGAACCCACAGAAACACACAGGCAGCATGTGTACCTGAGCTGAACGAACCAAGCATTAGGAAAATGTGACAGCAATCGCAACCATTTATAATCGCATAATTCTGCAGGTGTAGACAGAGGCTATTCGGCCCATCAAGTCGGTAATTACCTGCTCTCCTACCCTATCTCCGTAACCCCACATTTACCATGGCCAACCCAACGCGCCAAACCTGCACTCTCCAGGCCATGTTAGCACGGCCAATAAAGCAAACCTGCACATCTGTGGGAGGGTCACAAATTACATCCAAATGCTCGGAATTGTGGATGAAAGCTCACAAATACTTGACTGACGCAAATTCTCTGTTTCCAAAATAAAATCTGGGGGAAACTGCAGCCAGAAAGATTTCCCATTATCTCTGGAGGAACAGAATTCAAAATTTGTGCCATTGACCCGGGGGGGAGTGAAAGTTACAGTGGTCAGGGAACTATCAGAAATGTTCGAGTAAAAAAATGAGGTCTGCAGATGCTGGAGATCACAGCTGCAAATGTGTTGCTGGTCAAAGCACAGCAGGTTTGGCTGCATCTCAGGAATAGAGAATTCGACGTTTCGAGCATGAGCCCTTCATCAGGAATAAGAGAGAGAGAGCCAGCAGGCTGAGATAAAGGTAGGGAGGAGGGACTAGGGGGAGGGGCATGGAGGTGGGATAGGTGGAAGGAGGTCAAGGCGAGGGTGATAGGCGGAGTGGGGTGGGGCGGAGAGGTCAGGAAGAGGATTGCAGGTTAGGAGGGCGGTGCTGAGTTGAGGGAAACGACTGAGACAAGGTGGGGGGAGGGGAAATGAGGAAGCTGGAGAATCTGAATTCATACCTTGTGGTTTGAGGGTTCCCAGGCGGAAGATGAGGCGCTCCTCCTCCATCCGTCGTGTAGTTGTGTTCTGCCGGTGGAGGAGTCCAAGGACCTGCATGTCCTCGTGGAGTGGGAGGGGGAGTTAAAGTGTTGAGCACGGGGTGATTGGGTTGGTTGGTTGGGCGGCCCAGAGGTGTTCTCTGAAGCGTTCCGCAAGTAGCGGCCTGTCTCACCAATAGAGGAGGCCACATCGGGTGCAGCGGATGCAATAGATGATGATTGTGGAGGTACAGGTGAACTTGTGGCGGATATGAAGGATCCCTTGGGGCCTGGAGGGAAGTGAGTGTGGAGGTGTGGCGCAAGTGTTACATTTCCTGCGGTTGCAGGGAAGGTGCCGGGGGTGGAGGTTGGGTTGGTGGGGGGTGTGGATCTGACAAGGGAGTCACGAAGGGAGTGGTCCTTGCGGAACGCTGATAGGGGAGGGGAGGGAATATATCCTTGGTGGTGGGGTCCGTTTGGAGGTCTTGGTGGTGGGGTCCGTTTGGAGGTGGCCTTGACCTCCTTCCACCTATCCCACCTCCATCGCCCCTCCCCCTAGTCCCTCCTCCCTACCTTTTATCTCAGCCTGCTTGGCTCTCTCTCTCTTATTCTGATGAAGGGCTCATGCTCGAAACGTCGATTCTCTATTCCTGAGATGCTGCCTAACCTGCTGTGCTTTGACCAGCAACACATTTGCAACTATCAGAAATGTAACAGGTTGTGAGTAGGTAGGTGTCAGACAAGGACAGAAAGGCAGTCTGTCACATAGGCGAAGGCAGGAGAGATTAAACAGCAGAAATGGTAGTCCCTCAAGGCCAAGGGGAATAGATTTAGGGCTGGGAAAGAAACAAGAAAACAAGATATGCAGCTGCCAAAGAAATACTTTGAGAAAATAGGTTATAACAACATAGAGGACAGCGTCTACAGTCTGAAATTGTTGCTCTCATTGGTGAGTACAGAACGCTGTAAAGCCTGAGTCATTCTATCACAGCCAACACATGGAGGATGGGCCAAGTGACTTTGATCTGTGCTGTAACTTTCTGATAATTTTATTCTGACATTTGGAGCTCAAGTCTAATGATGTTTAACTTCTCAAATTGGACTGGAGTTTAATATTCTGGAGAAATGTCAAATAAATCACATTTATCCCATTCTGCAGAACTTAGTCCATTGCCCTGCACGTTCCAACATTTCAGTTCCATCCACGTACTTTTATTCAAATGTAATGCTGGTAACTGCCTCTGTCACCCCATCAGTGAGATCCTGCTCTCCACCATCTCTGAGGGAAATAAATTCTCCTTTCCTCTTTTTTTCTGAGAATTATCTTCAATCTAAAACCTCTAGTTCCTGATGGCTCTGTTAATGAATAGCTGCTTCCTATCCATTCTACCTGGATTCCTCAGCATTTCATCACATCAATTAAATCTCAGTTCATCTTCCTTGGGACCCCCCCCCCCCCCCCAACCTATCCAATCTTTCCTCAGAGCAGAAATTCTCCAATCAGAGAAACATTCTGATCAATCTTCTCTGTCCCCTCTCTGGTGTGATCACATCAATCCTGGAATGCGGGGACTAAGAGTGAGTGCAGTACTTTAGCCGTGGTCAAACTAGTGTTCCAGTGTCACCTCCGTGTTCTTGTGGTTGTTGCTGATACAAGAAGTGTCCTGGTTTTCCCACATGGAACTGAATGTGCACTCCATGGGGCTGGGATTCCCTACCATGTGTTTGTTTGTTAACTAATCCTAAATTAACTTCACATTTCAGATACCCACCAATAAATTTCGTCCATTATACTCAAGTCACCTTACTTTTAATATCTCTTTAAAATTATTACTAACACAACAGGTTTTAATTTGCTGAATAAGTATTCCGGTGTCTTCACTGGTACAATCACTTGAAGATTATCTTTACCTTCAGCTACATGTGGCGAATTGAACACTGATTGTAAACATATTAATATCAAATGGACTTCAGTTTTATGATGATTCATCCAGTCTGACATTCTTGTTGATTAATATCTTGGAGAGAACTGTCCTCAGAACTCCAGCTGTGCTCTGACTTCAATCACAACTGGTTGTGGTGGACTGCAGATCTTAGATCTGTTCCGTTGTTTACTGGATTGTTTCGCTCTGTCTATCACTTGCTGCTTATGCTGTTTGGTAACTTCATCAGGTGAACACCTCATTTTTAGGTATTCATGCTGCTATTACTGACATGCCCTCCTGAATTCTCTCAGTTGAATGAGGGCTGATCCTCTGGTTTGATGGAAGGAGGGAGGTTGGGGAATATGCTGGGCCGTGATTCTGTAAGCTTTGTTGGAGTACGACTCTACTGTTGTTGGAAGGCAAGAGCTAAACTCTTGCACTGTAAACCCGATGTACAAGAAGCTACATGCAGTATCCTGAACCCTGATAGGCCAAGACATGAAATACGAGCAACGCTGTACAATGATGCAGGATCACAACTGCAGCAAGGGGAGATTAAGATCCAACTTGACATAGGAGTAGGGAAAGAAGCAGCTGATCAGATTGTCTCATTCATAGTCACAAAGAGACTCTGTGAGATTATTGTCCTGTTGGAGGTGAGGATGGAGGAGGTTGGGGAGATGAGGAGCTCTTCAAAGGAAACTAATCTGCCTGAGAGTTATGGGATCGACTTGATTGCTAGGTATTTAACAGAAAGGTAATTGAAACTGTTCTTATCCCCAAAAGATAACAAGACTGATGGTGTTTACAATCATGATCAGAAACAAACCTCAGAATACATGGTTCATAGATGAATGTCAATAGCCCATCAACATCCAGCTCCTGCAATTATTCAGCAAATGTATGTGTGATTAACCAGTCCTGATGTCAGTCCTGATGTACCAGAAAATCGCTGTTTACTCGGTGCAGATGGACAGTGATGTGGGGAAGTATTGGCCGAGTGATATTGTCGCTGGACAGTTAATCCAAAGCCCCAGATAAAGTTCTGGAGACCTGAGTTCAAAGCCTACTGCAGCAGATGGGGGAATTTGAATTAATTTTAAAAAACTTGAAAATTTAAGAATCTAATGATGACCATTAATCGATTGCCAGAAAAGCCCATCTGGATCACTAATGCCCGTTCAGGAAGGAAGCTGCCATCCTTACCTGGTCTGGCCTACATTGTGACTTCAGACCCACAGCAATGTGGTCGACAGTTCAGAAATGTTGTGAACATTTCCAAAACGAAGTTCTCGATATGCAAAACTTTATGAACTGCCAAAACCGTTGCTCATTACTTGGTGTGAAAAAGAGAAAAAAAATCATCCAACTGTGGTTATGAGTAAATTGACTGGTATCTCAGCAGGATGGATGCCTGAATGAATCCCTTCCCCCCCACCCCCCCCCCCCCCCCACACACACACACACACAGAGCAGGTGAACAGCTTCTCCCCAGTCTGACTGGTTTGGCCAGTTTCCAGGTGGGATAGGCAAAGAATTCCCTTTTGACATTCCCCACATTTCCAGAGTCTGTCCCTAGTGTGGCTGCACTAGTGTTTTGCCATTTCAGATAAATGCTGGCAGACTGCTATACACACCCTCACCACCCCCTCCATATATATACACACCCACACACACACACACCACACACCACACACACACACACACACACACACACCCCAGAACCCAGTATAAAGCAGTAAACATTATCTCCTGCTGTGGAAGGACAGACTGTATTGGTCTGAGTAGGAACACTGAACAGATTTACCTAAATGACAACTTAATCGGTGACCACAGCAAGTTAAGCAAGTCCAAATAAAATGCATTATTGCACAGAGAGAGGCCCATCAAATCCAAGCTGGCTTTCTGTAGCAGAATCCCATATTCTCCCTCCTCATATGTCCCACAAACTTTGCAAGTTTATTTCCCTCAGATCTGATATAATTGTTTTTATCAATCATTCATCTTCTCCTCTGCCTGCACCACCATAATAGGTAATGTTCTGCATATTTCTAGCCAATACAGACAGCAGAAACACTTGTTCATGTCCCTCTGTCTCAAAACCTTACATCTGATCTTAATTCTTGTACCATCGCCTATCGAATACAGATATTTTTGTCTGCTATATCTAGATCTGTTATAATCTTATACAGCTCTATCAAAATATATTTAGCTTGTTTACTTCAAAGAAAATAGCAATTTCTTCAAATCAATCCAATGACTGCATTTTCTTCATCAGTGAACCACTCCAGTAAGTCTGTACTCCACATCCTGAAGATCACTCATATCTTTCATTGTTGATGACTATTTTGTTCCACAAATCCAGACGATGCAAGTTTTCTGCACAACAGCAGTAGCTTTATTATCGGACAGCCGGCGAGAGTTTTAAAGCATCTCTAAAGTAGCAAAGTGCCTACTTGTAGAGACTCTTCTTCATGAATCTCTGCCTTACCCACAGAGACAGTATATTTAATAGGAATTAGACAAAGGCATATCAGTCACATGGGCGATTGTCATTACATAGTTTAAAGCAGGTAATTATGACCTTACAAAGCTTGATGAATGGCGATGTCCTGTGATAACGTATGAATGGATTACAGAAACTGATTATCGTAATATTCATGATTATGTGTTGGTGGGAAGAGATTAAGGCTGGAGGGTTCTTCCTTCAGTAAATGGGGAATTCACTTACCTATGCTAATATGGAGGGGAGGTAAGACAATGGGAGCTTGTTAGATGATTATAACTGTTATCTCTTATAATCCTTTCCAAAACCTTTCCTACAATGGAAGGAAGGCTCACTGGTCTATAATTACCTGGGTCATGTCTGCTGCCCTTCTTGAAAAAGGGCACAACATTTGCAATCCTCCAGTCCTCGGGTACTAAACCCATTGACAATGATGACTCAAATATCAAAGCCAAAGGCTCTGCTAGCTCTTCCATAGCTTCCCAGAAAATCCTCGGATAAACCCCATGGGGACTTGTCTACTTTCACTCCTTCTAGTATTGATAACACCTGTGTGTAACTAACCTCAATCCTTTCTAGTCTAATATCTCGTACCAAGTTTTGTCCTCTACAATATTCCCCTTTTCCTGTGTAAACACCATTGAGAAATGTTCATTTAGCACTTCTCCGATCTCTGCACGGTCCACACTCAACTTCCCACTTCTGTCTTTGATTAGCCCTATTCCTACCCTAATCATCCTTTTATTCTTCACATACCTATGGAAAATTTCAGGGTTATCCTTTATTCTGTTTGCTAAAGACTGCTCTTGTCCTCCCTTTGTTTTTTTTAAACTCTCTCTTTAAATCCTTCCTAGCTGATCTGTAACTCTCTATTGCTTCATCTGTACCATTTTGCCTCATCAACACATAAGCCTCTTTCTTCTTCTTAACAAGAGATTCAATTTCTGGAGTAAACCATGGTCTACAAACTCTGTCTGTGCCAGTTGGGTCACCCCACAGCCATTGATTTTCCAAAGACAACAATCCAAGATTTTCCAACCTATCCCAATCCAGGCAACATCCTGGTAAACCTGTTTCCACCTTCCCAAAACCCTTCACATTCTACCTATAATAAGGTGATCAAAACGGCACACAATACCCCAAAGGTGGCCTGATTCTAGGTTGATATTCACTTCCCTGACAGAAGGAGGCAAGCCCTGCCATCCACCTCCTTCACCACTTTCAGGGATCTTTCAGCTTGCAACTGAAGATCCATCTGTTTATCAGTGCTGCTCAGGGCCCTTCCGTTTATTGTATACATTCCTCTTGCTGTGTGTCTTCCAAAACGCATCACCTCACACTTGTCTGAATTAAAATATATCTGCAATTTCTCCACAAAACTTTCTGACTCATCTCTTTCTTGCTGTATCCTTTGACATCATTCTTCACGATTCACAACTTCAACAGTTTGTGCCATCTACAAACTTGCTCATTAAATCTTTTACATTTCCAAACTTTTCATTTACATACATTACAAACAACAGATGGCCCAGGTCTGATCCTTGTGGAACAGCACTAGCCACAGACCTCCAGCCAGCAACATGCCCCTGCACAACTGTTGCTGGGAGAAATATCAAAGAGGAGCCTTGAGTTCTGTGATGAGCAGCATGACCAACGTTTATTCAGAGCTCCTTACTAATGCATGATGGGAGAGGTCTCTCTCTGGCTCCCCCAGATAACTCCAGCATTTTGATGTGTTTATTTCATACGTTCCAGTAATATTTTCCCCCTGACCTGAACTCCAGGGTTTGGAATGTCAGCTCGGATATTTCCGTGTTCCCTTTCACAGTCTCTGATTCTCTCAGCCCATGCAGCTGCTTTGCCAGTTCTTTCACAAATGGTTTAACCCTATCCTTGTCATTGCACATCTCCAGCCCTCCCACTACCACACATCTCCAGCCCTCCCACTACCAAACATCTCCGGCTGTCGCACTACCAAACATCTCCGGCTGTCCCACTACCACACATCTCCGGCCCTCCCACTACCACACCCTGTGGCATCTGCATAGTCCATCCAGTCACTAATTCAAAGGGGGACAGCCCCATACCCTTTGCTGGGGTTGTCCTCAGTTTCATTAGGCTGGTGTGGAGTACTCTAACCCATCGCTGTCCTGTCTCTGAGAGAGCCTTAGTCAGACTAGCTATCAGTGTCTGCGTCATTCCTTCTAGTGTCCCAGAGCTCTGGGGGTGGTATGGAGGAATGGGTATTCTGTTCAGTACCAAACAGGGCACATAGCTCTTTAGCTATGTTCCCTGTAACATTTGTCCCTTGGTCATAATCTGCAGGGGAATGCTTCCACCCAATGAGTAAACCTATTTATTAAAACCCAGTAGGACTTCCTTCCCTGGGACTGGGATGGGTGTGTGTGTCAAATCCATCTGTAATTGTTCCCATGGGCCCCTGGGTCCCTGCTGCTGCCTCCATTTTATCCTGATTGCTTTCCCTGGCTCACACTGTGAACACACTGCACCCCTTCGACAAAACCTTGCTCCCTGTTCTAGGCAAGGATTGTCGTGGATCATCTGCTATTGCATTGTATCCTGCCCCATATGGTTCAGCCCATGATATGTTTTTAATAATGTTTGCCTTATACAGTGTGGTGGCACTGCTGGATCATCCAGACTCTGTCTTGTCCTATTATTGCCCCACCCTTTTCCCATTCCTGTTTCTCCTGTTGTGGGACTGTTTCTGGGAATATCTTTCAACCTTCCTCTCTCACTTCTGTAGCTATGCCCATTGCCATCTCCTCGAATGTCTTCACTGTTTCAGTCAGTATTTTACATACAAGATTATTAAAGGATTCGACATTCTGGAGGCTGGAAGCATGTTTCCGCTGATGGGTGAGTCCCGAACTAGAGGGCACAGTTTAAAAATAAGGGGTAGGCCACTTCGAACAGATTGAGGAGAAACTACTTCACCCAGAGAGTAGTGGGATGGAATGCTCTGCCCCAGAAGGCTGTGGGGGCCAAGTCTCTGGATACTTTCAAGAAAGAGTTGCATAGAGCTATTAAGCATCGTGGAATCAAGGGTTATAGGGATAAGGCAGGAACAGGATACTGATTGAGAATGATCAGCCATCATCATAATGAACGGTGGTGCTGTCTTGAAGGGCAGAACGGCCTACTCCTGCATCTATTGTCTATTCACCCGCCTTCCCCACATACTCACTGCCCTGTTAGTGTGGGGTTTCTACTTTCCTGTGAGCTATAATCTTCATTATTGCTGCTTCACTGGGAAAGTTAGCTGCTTCCACAAACTCTCTGATCTGTCCTTCATGCTCTATGTGCCCCACCAAGCCCAGGCTGTCAATTGGTCATGAACTATACCAAAGGCATGCTGTCTGTCTGTGTATGTGCTGACTCCCTGACCCCTGGCTAATGTCAGTGCTTCTGTCAGGGCTCGTGATGGTTCTGCCATTTCTGGGTAATTCTCGACAAAAGTCCTCCAATAATTGAACAATCCTAAAGTTTGCCTTATCTCCTTCACGGTGTGTGGGTGTATAGTTTTGAAATCATGATCTTTCGTTACACTGGGATTGTCCTCCTTCCTTCCTGATTTGATCGCCCTGATGTGATGTCCCAGGTACGTCTCCCCCTACCTTCCCACGCTCTGTGGGTTAATTTTAAGCTCGGCCTGCCTGATCCAACACAATACTCTGTGTGATATCTGGATATGTTCTTTCTCTCCAACTGAGGTAATGAGGTGCTGGTAAGATTAAATTGACGAACTCCATCAGCCATGTATCGGTGGGATATACTGGAATATTATGGGATCCCTGAGGTACTTGGATCCAGGTCTACTGCTTTCCTCAGACCGTAAATACCAGCTTATTCTGCTGTTCCAGGTCCACAGGACCCATTCACAATATCAAGGGCTGAGACTGTATCCTGTCGCAATTTTAATCCATTAACTGAAGTGGTGTGGCTCGCTACTGTAGGATACTGTTTAGTGGCGGATTTACTGAGGGAGGTATAATCAATAGTGAGGTGGGATGACCCTTTCGGTTTCTGTGAGTTAGTCTGGGATACTGTTAGTCTGACTATTCCCTGCTTCTCTCACTCTGTTACTGTCACAATGACTGCCTCCTCAGCCCCAGCTTTAATGGGATCCTGTTTGTGTGGGGAGTGAGAGGGCCTCGATCTTTACAGGATCTACAGATAATAACCCACATTCCTGTTTGAGTTACCCGCCCTGCTATAACTCTCCAGATTCTCTGACTGCTCCAGTCTCCCTGCAAGGTAACTACTCTGGAGATGTCGCCTCTCCTTTGCTTCCTGTCCCAGGGCCTGGCCAGGTTGTTCCCGTATTACAGTTTGTGTCTCTACATCAATAGTTGTTCGGAATGGTTCTAAAATGGCAACTCCCAGAATGGTCCTTTCCTCAGTTTCACACTCCCATATCTGAATATATTTTGCCATATCCATGATCTGCATCAGGACAGGTTTATTTCATCCAGCTTCCTCGATTCCCTCTCCAACTGCTCTCATTTTAGTAATTGAGGAGTGAGGGGCAAATCCGTATCGGTAACTGATATAGATGCTCCTGTATTAATATTATGTTCTGCTGGTTCCCAAGCACAGCATCAATGAATATTCATGTGCCTACATGAACACAGGTGCACACACAATGTGAACATCTACCTCCCTCTCTCTGCCTCCGTTCCTTGGCTATGTACCCTTTCCTGCTTCCCTTGTAACATTGTGGGTCTGGTTACCCTCCCTGTACTGCAGCTATTCCCCTGTGTTTCTGAGTTTGCCTCAGCTCTCATGGCCCAATTCAGAAGGTGGTTAGAATTATCTCCCACTGGGAGTCCCATGTTTATAATTACAGTTAAATATGGTCCCATGTCATCTTTAAACACATCAACCTATTTCATCATCACAGGTTGGGGGTTGGTAATCCCCAGTGGTCCTTACACACCTTAGGTTTCCTCTCTGTATGATCCTCGATATTACCCTTGGGTCCCTGAGTCACCAAGGTTATTTTAGCCCATTCAGCCTGACCCCTCCCCAGTGTGTCCCTGTAATAGCTGTAAATGCCTGGAGCCACTGATCGGCTGTGCACTGGGAGGGAAGCAGCTCACACCCTCACCATCTCATTGTAGAGACATGTTCTGCTGTACACATCGTGGCATCTTGGCCTGACACCATCATCGGTGAGACTGTATCTCAACTAATTTATCTGTATTCACCCAATAAGGCCCATTATTACCATTTCTCTATCAGGCTGGGTGGTCATTCACCAACATCTGTCGTTCAGCTGGATAAACGGTTCAGTTTGGTTTCTGTCAGTTCCCTTTCTTGCCCCCCTCCCGTCTGTCCAAGTTTGAGCTTTGATGCCGAGCGGTGCCACAGACACGGCCTTCTGGGCCTTACAGGGCGGTGGGTCAACCCACCTATTGTCCTCTCTCTGTCCATACGTGGGCGCTTTGTCATCTAACCCGTCCCAGTCAGTGTCACCATCCTCACTGCCTTCTGAGGATAGTGGGAGACTCGGTACCTCCCCCACTGTAACTACCACCTGGCTCTTTGGCTTTCAGGTCTCGCGTCTGAGAGGCACCACCTACACTTGTTCCTGTTTCCCATAATAACGTAACACATCCTGTCATTCCTGGAATAAAACAGAACAAAATGTAAATTTGGTTTGACTTGAAATATGAGTAATTTGACATTCACTTGACATATCTATAGAAGTGAAAATTCTACTGTGATTATTTAAGTGAATTTAACGTGATCATATGGTGAAAATGATGATAATCAACGACAATGAATGAACTGAATAATATGTGATTATTTGCACAAGTTCTTGCAATGAAAATTCAATTTTATTTTAATGCTTGTCACCCATTACACCATGGGCATTGTTATTAGGGAATAAAGTAATGGAAGGATATCAGAGAAAATAAATAGACTTTAATTTTAGCTTCACTACAATAATGAACCAAAACAATATTTGGACATATGGGTAAACTACATAACAAAGTTTCCATTGTCATTATTACCATGAAAACTATTTTAGTTTGCAAGTTGTTTTATACTAAGAATAATTGGAAATAAATTGTGATTATGAATTTACCATTTAACATATATTTTGAAGAGAGTAATCAGATATATTTTTTGCAGGAAATTAGGAAAGTAAATAAATATGTATATATTGATATTAATAGTTTTAAAATGTTTAGAAGTTGACTAGGATTATTTGATTGAGAGAGGCTGCATGATTATAAAGACTAATTCACCTTTTTCATTGCATTGTTGGTTTCACTAGAATCTGTTGTGGTCTAAGCTCTTGTTGTGTGAAATGGACTGTCACTAATAGCTTCATTAACCTGCGAGTCTCAGATCAGGTTTCCTTTGTCTGTAAGTCAGTCTGTAAGTGCGCGACACACCTGCTTTTCTGAGGGGAAACAGCGACTCTTTTCAAAGGAAATAAGTGGCAGATCACTGAGAATGGTTTCTACTGCAAACCATAAGCAGGGAAGTGTTTTTCCAAAGAATTCCAATCTTTATCTATAAATCTGATGGTATCTGTGTTTGTCAGTTTGTGGAGGATTTTGTTCTGAGCTGTTTTATACAAGCAGTTGGTTCATTAAGTCTTTGCCAAGAATGTTGTTTACTTTCCCCTTTTACTGTGATTCTGCAGGTTAGAATATTCTGAGAGTCAATAATGTCCAATAATTGAACATTGAATGATTTTGACTCTAACAGAACAGTTGCCTTGTTTTCAGCTAATTATTCATGTTTTTTATTTCCTGGTTGAGTTGAATGTTACAGAAACAGGCTCTGAGCAATGTTTCCATTCACTTGTGTTGGAGTCACTGACAGCCACATGGTCAGTCAGTTTCAGGCTGATGGATCAGTTTCTCTGACCTTGTACATGATGACACTGTTGGAGTATTGATGTTGTTGTTAACCACATTAACTGGGCTGGAGTTGACTGATCTTACATTGCCACTTTCTGAACCTCAGGCTGTCTCTCTGGGCAGTAAATCTCCAAAAACAGTAATGTGACAATGCGCAAGGATCATCTGTTTTGATTTAAATTGTGATTGTAGCACTGCTGCTTCACAGCATCAGGTACAAGGTTGGAGTCCAGCCTTGGTCAACGGCCTGTGTGGAGTCCCCACATTCTCCCCATGATAGTGTGGGTCCCCTCCAGGTGCTCTGGTTTCCTCCCACAGTCCAAAGATGTGCAGGTGGATCAGTCATGCTAAATTGTCCACAGTATCCAGGATTGTGCAGACTAGGTGGATCAGCCATGGGTCATGCAGTGTTACAGTGATAGCGTGCTCTGGGTGTGATGTTCTTTGGATGGTCGGCGCGATTTGATGGGCCAGTGCTCTACTTCCACACTGTAGGGACTCTATTCTATGATTGAGGATAAAGGCTACACAGCCGGGTGTCCTTGGAGAAGGACCATGTGGTGTGTATCAATTCTCTCGATGCCTTTAGATAGAGGTGGGCACCGCAGGGGATACAGTGCTTTATCCCCACCGCTGCCCCCTCCCCACAACTCTACTTTGATTTAGTCCCTTCTCACTCTGTCACTTGTAATGGTTTGCTTGGCCCGTAATGGGCTTTGTTTGGAAATATTCAATTGGTTACACAAATGGTTTACTGTTGGTGATGATATGTCTAGATTAGAGTGGTGCTGGAAAAGCACAGCAGGTCAGGCAGGATCCGGGAGCCGGAAAATCAACGTTTCGGCAAAAGCCCTTTTCCAGCACCACTCTAATCTCGGCTCTGGTTTCCAGCATCTGCAGTCCTCACTATTGCACTGCTGGTGATTATATGTTAACCAAAAGCAAAATGGCATAATGATGATTTTGATGGTGGGAAGGTTGTTGTGATAACATTTCTGTGTCAGGGAAATGGGGAAAAAGAACGCTTCGCAGCTCATAGAAGGAGACCTGAAAAGCAATTACATCAAACCAAAGGTTCAGACAGGGAGGGAATATTTCCCTGGAGCTTGAGTAGCTGGAAAGTGGTGGTGTCCAGGAATAGACAGGATTTTGTTTTACAGAGGTTGAAAGTTTTAAAACTGTTATATTCAGACAAATTATTTTCTTTAATTTTATTTGCTGTTCAAAAAACTTTCACAACATTTTAAAACCAAAATTTATCTTTAACACAAGGTTTGTAAATGTTAAATAAAATCCATCAAACCATCGCTCACTAAAACCTGTTGTGGAAGTGCAATCTCTTGGAGAATCCCTGCGCACTCCTTCCTTCCCGGGCTCCATGGCTATATACATACCTGGGAGATAGCAGCAGGAGGCCATTCGGCCTTTCAATCCTGCTCCACCATTCAATGGGAAACAGCTGACCATCCAGCTCAGTCTCCTGTTTCTGCTGTGTTCCAATCCCCTTTCATGACTCTACCTCAAGAACTATATCTAAGTCCTCCTTTGGTTTTACTGCCTTTTGTTCCAGTGACGTTGTGGTGTTACTGTGTGGGTGTAGGCAGGGGTAATGTGATGGTGCTGCCTCCTGGAGGATACACTCAGCATCCCTCATCATCCTGCAGTAACATCAACCGGGTTTCAGCAACTAGAGATAGAAACCATTTCCAGGATATGGGCATCACTGGCTCAGCCAGCATTTATTCCCCATCTCTAGTTACCCTTGAGAAGATGGTAGTGAGCTGCTGTCTTGTACCATTCACAGTCCATTTGGTGCAGAGAGACCGACAATGCTGGGAGGGAGAGTGTTGCAGGATTTTGGTGGAGTGATTCTCTATCTTTGGTTCTTCAAATGCTGGTTAACTTAATCACAATCTGCACATGACTTTGAGATTTCAGTCTGCAAATCTTCACCATCTAGCACCCTGTATAAAGGAATATGTACAGATTAGAAATTCAGAACAGACAATTCTAGTTTCTCTGGAATATCTTTTACCCCTTTCTTCCCCCGAAGCTGTAACCCGCCAACCCACTTTCTCTCTCCCACCATTCTGACTCTGCTACCCCCTAATGTACACCCTCCCCATTCTCATGGAGTTACTGATAAACAGATCCATTCCACCACTTCCCGTCCCTGGTTAGACTACACCCTTTCTGGGTTCACTTCCTTTCCCTTCAGTTGCTGCAAGTCAATAATGTAACAGCAGAATGAAACAAAAGTAAACAGAAAGGGAGATGGCAGATCCTAGACAGAAGAGGAACCTTCAGTCTGGGAGAATGGGTCAGATCCTTCCTTGTTTCCCATTGGTCGATGCCCAGTGTTATGACGAGTTGAGGATGGCCTTTGGCCCCACATGGGTGTAATGACACTTTGACCTCCTGCCCCCCAACCGATATGTTCGTCCTCAAAGTATACTTACCCAAAGCACATGTTCCAAAACCCGCTCACATTCTGCACATGTAGCGTGCAGGGTTTCCCCACACACGTGCGGTCCCTGCCACAGGTACTGTGGGAGTTGTAGCCCCCATGAAGTCACTGGAGCCTGTCTCTGGAATGTGAATGAAAAGTATAGGCTGGAGGATGTTGTGTATAGGATCCCCATTCAGACAGACAGGACCTGTGGGCTGTCACTGGGTTTTACTGAGACACCTGCTTCCACAACCTGATTTTCTGATGTAAGGAATATAGATTCAGCCAACTGGGGCGTGGGAAGTGAATAGGAGGAGCAGATTTTAAGCAGAGGTGGTTCAATGGTTAGCATTGCTGACTCTCAGCGTCAGGGACCTGGATTTGATTCCAGCCTTCGGTGACTGTGTGGAGTTTACACGTTCTCCCCGTGTCTGTGCGAGTTTCCTCTGGCTGCTCCAGTTTCATCCCACAGTCCAAAGATGTGCAGGTTAAGTGGATCGGCTATGCTACATTGCCCACAGTATCCATGCATGTGCAGGTTAAACTGTTAACCATGGGAAATACAGGGAATGGATGAGTCTGAATGGGATGCTCATTAGAGTATTGGTGTGGACTCCATGGATGATTATCTCGATGTGTTGTGAATCTGTGGAATTCCCTATTCAAAATGCGGTGGATGCCAGGACAATGAGCAGATTTAATGAAGAGATACAGATGTTGAATTTGCAATGAGATGAAGGGTGAGAGAGAGCAGGTGGGAAAACCCAGCTGAGACTGAGGTGAGCTCAATCATCACCGTATTAAATGGTGGGGCTGGTTCGAAGTGCTGCATTGCCTCTCCTGTGCCCAGTGCTCATCTTCTTACGGTAATAACTGGAAAGCTGCATCCAAAACTCACCACCTTCATCTTTTGGAAAAAGGAGGATAGTCAGGTGGATTAGCGTTCCAAACTTAGATAGTGAGGAAGCGTGTAGGAGATAATGATTTTGCAATTTTAAACTCAGGGGAGACAGTGATTTATGGTTTTAGACTGTGAGGACATTCATACCGTCCAGAATACTCTGTTGTGAATATCTATCCTGTACTTTAATACAAAGCCAAGGTCTTCGACAATGTAACACAAAACACCCAGGAAACATTGCCTCACCTCGTAATCTGATAAAAGACTTCTGATAAATCTGGTTGAACTTCGAACACAGCTGGAAAGCTGGAAGATTAAATCCAATCCCAAGATCGAGTGCTTAAACAAAGGAGACTACAATAGGATGAGGCAGGAGTTGGCTAATGTAGACTGGAAGCAAAGACTTTACCGTGGGAAAGTTGACAGACAACGGGGGAATTTTTCGAAGTGCTCAGCAAAAGTATATATCAGTGAAAAGGAAGGACTGTAGGAAAAAGGAGTAATCTGCCATGAGTGGCTCAGGAAATAAGGGAGTCTATCAAATTGAAATAGAAGGCATACAGATTGGCAAAGACCAAGGAGAAACTAGGAGATTAGAGAAACTTTAAAGATCAACAGAAAGCTAGATGGGATTGGGGGAGAAAAGTGATGAGTAGCTGTCCCCAGGGCCGGAATAGCAGTTTACACTGGTAAAGGGGAACCTATTGTGTGGGGAAATGTGGCCTCTCATTGTTGAAGCACTTAACTGTTACCATAGAGATAATCCTGATCATGTTACAAATCACAGCACACTCCAAAAGCTTGTACTTCCAAATAAACCTGTTGGACTATAACCTAGTGTTGTGTGATTTATAAGTTTGTCCACCCCATCCCAACACCAGCTCCTCCATATCTGAATCCTGATAGACATCCCCACTGAAACTGAAGTGCGTGTCAGATACTTGAGGGAGCCACAGGGGGTATGTTTTAACGGCAAAGTGCGAAACTGAACTAGACTTTCTAACTGACCGTTGCCGTGGAGATAATACTGAGAGACAGAATCTATTCAAAGTCCCAAACCACAAAAGGTATAAGAATGGGAGCTTTACACCAGACAGGTGGGGCTTTACCTGTTGCTGCCTGGTGGTGTTCTGCATGTACACTATCCAGGTAACTGCCATGTCTCATCAATAAAGACTCTAAGAAGACCTCTCAGAGTTCTGTGCCTAGTTATTCCTATCCAGCAGGGTTCAGGAATATGAGTACACAGCAGTCAGTCTTCACAGTGGAGGATACTAAGAACATGCCAGTAATTGATAAGGAAACTGAGGAAGGTGAGGACCTAGAAACAACCATTATCATGAAAGAGTTAGAGCTGGGCAAGCTAATGGAGCTAAAGGTAGATAAGTCTCCTTGCCCTGATGGAATACATCCCAGGATACCAACAGAGTTAGTGGGAGAAATAGCAGATGCACTTAGAGTCATAGCATCCTGCAGCAGAGACAGGCCCTTTGGCCCAAACTGGCCCATGCCGACCAGAATGTCCATCCACACTAACCCCATTTCCCTGCACTTGGCCCATCTGCTTCTGACCCTTTGCTATCCATGTATTTGTCCAAATGTCTTTTACCTGTTGTTAATGTACCCGCCTCAACCACTTCCACTGGCAGCTCATTCCATATCCATACCACCCTTTGTGTAAAACAGGTGTCTCACAGCTTCCCTTTTATTCTTTCCCCTCTAACCTCCAACTGATGCCCTCCAGTCCTGGATTCCCTGGGAAAAAGACTGAATGCATTCACCTTATCCATGCCCCTCATGGTCTTATACACTTCTAGAACAGTACCCACTCAGTTTCCTCTGCTCTAAACAAAACAATCCTCGCTTGTCCAACCTCTCCCTATAACTCAGACCCCTGAGCCCTGAGAACATCCTTTTTAAATTGTTCTGCACTTCTTACAGTTTAATAACTGAAACCTACACTGCATTCATCATATTTCCAGTGCTTCCCCACGGCACTGGAACCAACGTGACAACGCCAATGGATTACAATCCATGATCGAGAATGAACTCCTTTACAACAATCCAGTTTTCATAGTATTTGCCATGGTGCAGGTATCCTTGTGTCTTTCTGGTTGTATGGTTAATTAAAGACTTGTCCTTCTACAAAGAAAAGCTATGGCTTAATTGTTCCTGGGAAACATGCCATGATTTTTCAGACTTTCAAAAACAAATGAACTCACTCTCCACAGTCACCACCCTAACATGGACTTGGCTGTACCTCAGTATTTTTTTCCAGTCACACTGAGATTTGGAATATTCACCCACGGACAGAATACACACCTTTCCTTCCACATGAAAAGGCCAATGAATATTCAGATCGGCACGGATCAAGTAACTATCAGATCTGAACATGAAGTTCAATTTGAATTTCTCATCCACAAATCCACCCTTTCAGTACCCTACACCTGAGAACACAACTCACCATATTAATACTGGATGGATCTTTATAAGACAATTATAGTATTAAATTGTAGTTTCATCTTTTCCAAAGTTTTAACTTTCAGTCTAACAATTTCTTTCATCTGTGAACTGAAATCCAAACCAACCTCCTCACTCCTTCCCTCCACACCCAGTTCTCACACACTCTCTCCTCTCTTTGAATTCAGTTTCCTAGCTCTTGTCTGCGGACGAAGAACCAAATCAATGAGTCTGATTCTGAGTCCACCAGGGTGGGGTGGGGGGGGGGGGGGGGGGGGGGGGGCGTTGTTGGTGAATCCTCTGACGACAACCACCCTGCATACACTGCTTCCTGCACACTCTGGCCGAAACCCGTCTTACTAAAATGAACCAAATTGGGACTCTAATTGCAGGTCCATCCTGGTCACTTTCCATAAAAACCCTGAATCTTCACAAAAGAGTTCTGATAACTTTCTGCAAAACGCTGCACCACTGATAGTCTGATCACAGTGTCGGGGGGGGGGGGAAAGGGGCCATTCCCCTGGGTCCTGCTCCCAGAGGGAGGAAGCTGCCAAGTCCATACTGACCCTCCAAACAGTAACTTACGCAGACCCATTCCCCTACCCTATATTTACCCCTGACTAATGTAACTAATACTATAGGCAATTTAGAATGGCCAATTCACCTGTCCTGCACATCTTTGGATTGGGGGAGGAAACCCGCTCAGACACGGGGAGAATGTACAAACTGCACACAGACAGTTGCCAGAGGCTGGAATCGAAACCGGGTACCTGATGCTGTGAGGCAGCAGGGCTAACCTTCCCGTCTTCTTCTCTATAGACGGGAAGGAGTGGGGCTGGAGAACTGGGGTAATGTGATTGCAAACAATGAATGAATGTGGAGGACACTGGGGGATGGACAGGTCAGTGAGGGACACGAGCAATGCAGCAGCAGAACGGGATCCTGGACAATCTGAGCAATGGGAGAGTCTGACAGGAGAGAAATTACAGGAAGGTTCTGTTTAGAGGCTGAGGCAGGGACAGCTGGGAGACAGTATGGCCTGGTGGCTTGGGCGGGTTTTCTAATCATCCTCTTCAAAGATGCTGTTCCTCAACTCTGAGCCCGATCCTCCTGGTCCAGAGGTAAAGACACTGCCACCATTTCCTGGTGGACAAGGGATACGGGGACTACCGTTCAAAAGGAACTCAACTGTGTTGGTAACATTAACAAGACTCAATACATAGTCACTGACAAAATGCTGGTGTACTTGAACTTCATCCCGAATATTAACACCTATAACTGGGTAACGCAGACCCCGATGTACAGAGTTAAATCCTGGATATTAATAACAGTTTTGTGCATGGGAAATCATGTCTCATGAATCTGACTCAGGTTTTTTGAAGAAGTAACAAAGAGGATTGATGAGGGCAGAGCATGGACATGATCTACATGGACTTCAGTCAGGCGTTTGACAAGGTTCCTCATGGGAGACTGGTCAGCAAGGTTAGATCGTATGGAGTACAGAACTGGCCCGAAGGTAGAAGGCAGAGGGTGCTTTTCAGGCTGGAGGCCTGTGACCAGTGGAGTGTCACAAGGATCGGTGCTGGATCCATTACGTTTCGCTATTTACATACATGATTTGGATGTGAACATAAGAGGTATTGTAAATAAGTGTGCGGATGATACCAAAATGGGAGGTGTGGTAGACAGGGAAAAAGATTACCTCAGAGTACAAGAGGATCTGGATCAGATGGGTAATGGGCTGAGGAGTTCAGTTTAGAAAAATGCGAGCTGCTGCATTTTGGAAAAACAAACTTTTGCAGGACTTACAGTTTACAGTAAGTTCCAGGGTAGTGCTGCTAAACAAAGAGTCCTTGGAGTGCAGGTTCATAGTTCCTTAAAAGTAGAGCAGCAAGTAGATAGAATAGTGAAGGTGGCAGTTGGTCTGCTTGCCTTTATTGGTCAGAGCATTGAGTATAGGGGTTGGGAGGTCATATTGCGGCTATACAGGACATTGATTCGGCAACTTTTGTAATATTCCATGCAATTCTGGTCTCCTTCCTATCAGATGGATGTTCTCAAACTTGAAAGGGGTCAGAAAAGAATTGTAGGATGTTGCCAGGGCTGGATAGGCTGTTTTCCCTGGAGCATCAGAGGCTGAACGGTGAGTGGAAAGAATTTTTTAAAATCAGGCCGGGCATGGATAGGGTAAATAGACAAGATATTTTCCCTGCGGAGGGGGGAGTACAGAACTAGGGGAATGGGAGGGGAGGGTAGACAGAGAGGGGGTGGATCGAGAGGGTTGGGACAGAAATGGGTGGGGGCAGAGAGGGGGGATAGAGAGGGGAGGCACAGAAATGGATGAGGGCAGAAAGCGGGATTAGAGGGGAGGGGAACAGACGGGGGCTACAGAGGGGGCGACCGACGGTTGGGGGGGGGGGGGGGGGACAGACGGAGGGGGAAAAGAGATGTGCGACCGACAGGGGGGCGACTGACAGAGGGGGGGAAAGACCAACAGTTTGTGGGACAGACCAACAGGGGAGTGCGACCGACGAGGTGGGGGGGGCGCGACAAAGGACTGACCGCCGGGGGTGGGGGAGGGGAAACCAGACAGAGTGTGGGGAGACGGGGGGGAACAGAGAGGGGGAAGATGCAGAGTTATTTTATTGATCTACAACTCAACCCTGTTCCTGTTTTCTCCTCCTCGCATTAATTCCCTCTGAAGGGCTCAGAACAACTGCATAGTTCCTGGAAAGTGGGGTTTCAGGGAGATCAGGTGCTGAATGCGGCATTTGGGACACTGACCTTTAATTGAATGCACTGGTCAATAAATGGACTCTGGTTCGACTCCACTGTCTGTGTGGTGTTTGCACATTCTCCCTGTGTGTCTGGGTGGGCTTCCTCTTGGTGTTCTTAATTTCCTCCCACAAATCCAAAGACGTGCAGGTTAGCTGGATTAGCTTTGGGTAATGATAGGTTACAGAGTTAGGGTGGAATGCTGTCCCGATGGTTGGTATGGTCTCATGGGGCGAAAGGCCTGCTTCCACACTGTGGGGATTCTGTCACTGAGTACAGGGGTTAGGAGGTCACGTTGTGGCTGAGTAGAGCATTGGTCAGGCCAGTGTTAGAATACTGCATTCAATTGTAGTCTCCCTCATTTCAGAAAGATGTTACCAGAATAGGACTCAACTTCTCAAAGAAAAGTTCCTGGGAAGTGTTGACAAACAAACAGACCGTGCAGTGTGGGTTGATAGTTCCTTGAAAGTGGGGTTGAAGGTAGACAGGTCGGTGAAGGTGGTGTGCGGTATGCTAGCTGTTATTGGGCAGTGCAGTGAGGATAGGAGTTGGGAGATCATGTTTCGGTTGTACAGTTTATTGGCTCGGCCACTTTTGGAATCCCGAGACTGCTTTCAATTCCAGTCTCCCTGTTACAGAAAAGATGTTGGGAAACTTGCACGAGTTCAGAAAAGTTTACTAGGATGTTGCCAGTATTGGAACATTTGAACCATAGGGAGAGGCTGAATAGGCTGAGGCTATTTCTCTGCAGCACTGGACACTTTAGGTGGCTTTATCAAACTGTATAAAATTATAAGGAGCAATGATAGGGTGACTAGTCATGGTTTCTTTTTTCCCCCAGAGTCGGGGAGACCAAACAAATGTGAATCTTTTTCCCAAGGTGGAAATGACAAATCCTAAGGAGAGATGGCAAGTTTAAATGATATGAAAACCGAACCAACTGAAGATGCTGTAAACCAGGAAGAGAAACAGAATTTTCTGGAAAAGCTCAGCAGGTCTAGCAGGAGGTGTGAAAAGAAATTAGAGTTAATGTATCTGAGGAAGGATGACCAGACCCGAAACTTTAACTGATTTTTCTTCACAGATGCTGCATGACCTGCTGAGCATTTCAACATCAGTGCAAGTTTAAAGGGAGTGGTTTGGAGTATATACCTGAGAGGAACTTTATGAAGTTTATAAATTGAAGTGAGACCACATCTGGGATTAATGACAGAAGTTTTGGTCCCTTTATTTAAGGAAATACATCATTTCATCAGAGGCATTTCACAGAAACCTGACTGGGATGAACCCTGGTTCGCAGGGATTATCTTTTAAGAAAAGGCTGAAGTAGTTGGGACTCCACTCACTGGATTTGGGAAGAATGAGAGGTGATCTCATTGTAACATGTAGAATTCTTAAGGAATTTGACAGGTTAAATACCGAGAGGATGTTTCCCATCATGAGGGAGTCTGGAAGCAGATTTTGGGTCAGTCACGGAATCACGGATTCTGTTTTAGATTCGTCAAGTTTAAGGCAACACCAACACGGGTCAGGGGTTTCAGTAGCAATGGAGCTGGGGTGAGGTGGAGACAAGCAACATTTTAGAGATTGGAATTCCTGGTGTTTGTGATTGTGTAGATATCTGATCAGAAGGTCAACTTGGGGTTACAGATATGACAGCAATATTGTGAAGAGTATGGTTCTATCTCAGATAGTTCCCAGGGAGAGGAAGGGGGCTCAGTAGTAAGGGAAAGGAATTTGTAATAGCAACTGAAGGCAATGAGTTTAACCACTACAATGTTTCATTGGGGGAAACTGCAGCCAATCGCGTAGTGGGAGTGTGATGAGCAGTTTGATAACTGAGTAATGGAGAGGGATGATGGGGAGGGAGAGCTGGGCATTGTCAGGGTACATGTGAAACCTAACACGGTGCTTTTGGACGATGTCACCTCCTGGCAGTATGTAGGTGAGAAACAGGAGGGACCAAGGAGAGATCCTGGAGGGACACCAAATACAAGGAATTCAGAAAGAAAAGGGAGAGTGGAGATGGAGGAGGTGTTTGCAACAATGGTGAGGTCAAATATTAGTTTGTAGCAGAATGGGAGAGAAGGACATAACCAGAAAAGAGAGACAGATAGAACAAGGAACAATATCTGTGACTTAGTGAGGGGGAGTGGTGAGGAGGAGGCGCAGCCTAACACCAAAAACACTATTTCTACATTAGTGACGTCACCCAACTCCACCCTAGTCTCAGCTCATTTACTGAAACACTCGTCCATCCCTGTGTTATCGCCAGACTTCGTTATCAAACACACTCTTTGCCAACCTCCCACATTCAACTTACATGCAATCTCAAGAGTATCTAAAACCCTACTGTCCAAGTGCTCACTTGTACCAAAATTTGTTGATCCATCAACAAGCAACAATTTAAAATTCTCACCCTTGATGAAATTCCTGGCTGTGAACATCCCTGTCTCCCTGCACCACACAACCTGTGAGACCCCGACAACTCATTTTCTTTCAGATTCCCAACGATATGTTTATTCATTGCTTCACCTGTCTGGCTGTTTCTACTGTTGCCAAGGCAACACTGTCTGGAATTCCCACCCTAACCCTCTCAGACCTGCTTTCCTCCTTTAAGGTATTCCTGAAAACCTGTTTATTTGGCAGTTCTTTTGATCACCTGACCTAATCTGTGGCTTTATGTCAGAAGCTCTCAATAGTATTTCTGTGGAATTATAAACTTAAAAAAAAACAAACTGTTGTTGATTTGCACATACATTGTCAACTCTTCACTGTCGCTGAGTGAATAAACTATAACAGCTCTTACCCAACCACATTGTGGGAGCACCTTCACCACACGAATTGCAGCTGTACAGGAAGTCAAACATCACCTTTTCCACAGGCAATGGGGCTTTGGCACTGATCACTGGGATCTGTGGAGGGAGAAACACACAGTTGATATTTCAGGGAGTGTAAAATGCATTATAGGGAGGGAAAATGGGGCAGAATTTGGATTTTCAAATGTGTGTTTTACAATGTGCACTATGTTCTGTAAAACCTCTCATTCCATACTGTGAAAATTTCCTTCTCTTTCTGGTCAATACGTCTTTCCTTTCCCCTGCCCTGCACCTTCACACATTTCCAATGCCTTGGCCACAACACACTGTGCTGTCAGTGAGGTTTACCACGTGGTTGAGTATCGTCCCGCCCCTCATTCACTCCGATTGGTTGAAGCAACAACTAGCACCTCTAGCCCCCGTTCGCCCATTAACATCAATAATCCGAGGCCCATTGTGGGCTGGAGCATGCTCAGTGCTTCCTGCTTTTGCTGCTGTTCATCAGGTATGAGAGAGAGAGGGCTCATCCCTGTTTCTCCTGATGTCAGACAGTAACAACAACTACCTGCATTGTATGGAGCCTTTCACATTGACAAATCTCCTAAAATGCTACACGGGTGATGGAAACGTTGATTAAAGAGAACGATTTTTAGATACATCTTTAAGGTGGACAGAGGGGGTTAGGGAGGATATTCCAAAGGTTTGTGTACTCGGCAGCTCCAATTGTGGAGTGATATAGGTGGGCAACAGCTTACAATGGAGACTGTTAGGGGCTAACCATAGGTTAAGAACCCCATGTCGAAGCCCCCTACCCCACACACCAGGCCTTGGTCTCACAGCCTGTCATTACACACTACCTATGGTTAGCCACTAACTGTCTCCATTAACAGCTAATCACCCTCCCCCAGCCAGATCGTTATCCACTCCTTTATCCAACCGCTCTTCTCACTCTATCCCCACCTATCCTTTACTCCTTATATCCTCCCCCCACACTATCTTCTGCAAATAAACTGACTTTTTTTCCTCAGTAACATCTGTCCTGTGGAAGGGACACCGGATCTTAAACTTTAACTCTGATTTCTCATCACAGATGCTGCCAGACCTGCTGAGATTTTCCAGACCCTCCGGGTTGTTAGTTCTGTTTTACATCTTCCGCAGTTCTTTTGGTTTTAATTTACTGGGAGTTTGTAATTCAGGTCCTACAGCCTCTGTCCCAGTCTCTGCTGTGTCTCCCACCCCCACCCAGTGACACTGCACCTGCACAGCTCATGGACAGGTGTCGGCTTGCTGGCCACACCCCTGATTCACTCCCATTGGCTGCAGGGGAACACAGACTCTCCTCCTATTGGTCTGGAGCTGCCGTCAATCAGCCGGGCACCATTGCCATGAGAGTGGTTGACTCCTCCCTCTCTCTGCCCTGGGATGAGCTTCATCATTCACAGTGAATAGAGCAGTATCACAGAACACAGGGGCTGGGGGCTATTCAGCCCATTGGGGCTGTACTCTCTCTCTCTGGAGATGCTGCAAATCTGTCCCAAGTCCCCTCCCATGAGCCCATAGCCTCCCAAATCTTTCCTTAAAAAGTAAAATTCCAAGTCTGTTTCAGAATACCTGCTGAATCTGTGTCGTTCAGATTGTTCCAGATGCTCAGAACTTACTGAGTAAAATAGCGTTCACATTTTCACCTTGTATTATTTGCCAATTACTTGAAAGTAGTTACTAAAAATTGTGACAGTGTTAACAATTCCTCTCTCTCTCTGTAAATTCAAGACCTTGCAACCAAATCTGCACAAGATCGAAATCACTGCTTCACCCTCTCAGCTCCAAGGATAATTATCTGTGCTTCAGCTAGCTCTGCACAAAAGAGAGGAATGCATCTTAATTTATTAACATCAAAGAAACAGACCTTCCGTCCAATTCGTCCGTGCCAACGAGGAATCCTAAACTAATGGATTCCCATTTACCAGCTATTAGTCTGTATCCATCAAAACCCTTCCTATTCATGTACCCAATTGGAAGCCTTTTAAAAGTTGTGATTTTTATCAGCCTTCACTACTTCATCTGGTAGCCCCTCCCATACACACACCACACTCAGCTTGAAAACGTTGCCACTTAGATCCCTTTTAAATCTTTGCCCTCTCAACTTAAATCCATGTGCTCTAGTTTTGGACCCACCTAACCTGAGGAAATAGGACGCCAGCTGCTCACCTTATCCACGCCCCTCGTGATTTTATAAATCTCCATGGAGACACCTCTCAGTCTTTGACTCTCCAGAGAAAATAGCCCCAGCCTATTCAGTCCCTCCCTGTCGCCCAAATCCTCCAATCCTGGCAACGTTTTTGTTAATCTTGTCCAAACCTTTTCAAGTTTCACAACATCCTTCCCAGAACAGGGAAATTCAAACTGAAAACAGAATTCCAGAAGTGGCTTAACCAACGTCCTGTCCAGCCACAATATGACATCCCAGCTTCTGTATTCAATGCATTGACCAATAACGGAGACCGTTAATGGAGTCCCATTTGCCAGCGGTTCACCCTTATCCCTCTAAAACCTCCCTCTTCATGTACCCAATCAGATGCCTGATTCCAAGAACAGCGAGATTGGAACTGAAAACAGAATTCCAGAAGACCTATAATCAGTGCCCTGTCCAGCCACAATATGACATCACAACAGCTGCATTCAATGCACTGACCAATAACGGGGAGCGTACCAAATGCTGCATTCACTACCCCGCCTCCCTGTGACTCTACTTTCAAGGAACTATGAACCTGCACTCCAAGGTCCCTTTGTTCAGCAACGCCCCTCAGGACTTTACCATTATGTGTATAAGTCCTGCTCTGATTTGCCTTTTCAAAATACAACAGCTCACATTTATCTAAATTGAACTCCGTCTGCCATTCTTTGCTCCAATGGCCCATCTGGTCAAGATCCTGTTGTATTCTGAGCTAACCTTCTTCACTGTCCATGACACCTCCAATTTTGGTGTCTTCTGTAAACCTACTGACCATACCTCATATATTCACATCCAAGTCATTTATTTAAGGGCCCAATATCCATCCTTGCAGCACATTGCTGCTCACAGACCTCCGGTCCGCAAAGCAACCCTCCATCATCCTCTGTCTCCTACTTTCAAGGCAGTTTTGTAATGGCTTGCTCTCCCTGCATTCCATGTGATCTAACCCTGCTAACCAGTCTGCTTTGTGGAACCTTGTTGAATGTCCATATCAACAGCATTCACCGCCTTCCTTATTCAATTTTTTCGTCACTTCAAAATACTCACTCAAGTTAGTGAGACCCAATTGTGCATGTACAAAGCCACATTGACTCTACCTGATCATTTCTGTCCAGCTGCGCCTTCCTTGTTCGGTCCACACCCTCCCACCAACCCACGCTCCACACCCTTGACCCTCCCTTACCACCATGGGAGATGTAAAACATGCGGCCACACCTCCCTCTGACCTCTGTCCAAGACCCCAAAATGATCTTTTCACATCAGGCAGAGATTTGCCTGCACATCCCAAAACCTCATCTTCTGAATATGGGAAATTTAACATGGTTCATCCAACTAACCTACACATCTTTGGACTGTGGGAGCAAACTGGAACACCCGAAGGAAATCCTCACAGAAACTGGGGAGAATGTGTCAACTCCAACACAGACAGTTGCCCGAGGCTGGAATCAAACCCAGGTCCCTGGTGCTGAGGAAGCAGCATTAACCACTGAGCCACAATACTGTGGGATCTTTGATGCTGATGAGCTGCCCCACTGATACCTCAGTCACTCACCCTGCCTCATTTCCTAAGAGGCAGTGATGATGGAGTGAAATTAGACAGTTAATTCAGAGACCCAGATAACGTTCTGGGGACAAGGGTTTGAATCCCATCACGGCAGATTTTGGAACGTGAATTCAATAAATATCTGGAAAAAATAATCTAGTCATGACAGGAATCCATTGTCAATTGTTGGAAAAACCAATGTGGCTCACTCATGACCTTTAGGGAAGGAAAATGCCATCCTTACCTGGTCTGGTCTGCATGGGACTCCAGACCTATAGCAACGCAGTTGACTCTTAACTGCCCTCTGGGTAAACGCAGCAATAAATGCTGGCCGAGCCAGTGACAGCCTCATCCTGTGAATGAATAAAGAAAACAGGTCAGGTTTTGTTCCTTCTCTCGTAGGTACATCCTACAAACTCAATCAGAAACGTTCTCGTACACACTGAACAAATACCTTTCCATCCAAGCCCTTAACACTACAGCACTCTGAGGCTATGTTGGTAAAGTTAAAACCACTTATCATTGCATCCATATTATTCTTACAGATATCTGAGGTCTCCTGGTAAAATTGTGTCTCAATTCCCTGCTGACTATTGGGAGAGGGTCTATAACACAATCCCAGTAAGATGGTCATCCCTTTCTTATTTCTCAGTACCACCCAAATAACTTGCCTGGATGTACTCCCAGGAATATCCTCCCGAAGCCCAGCCATAATGTCATACTTAATCAAAAACACCTCTCCCACTGCGCTGTTGGTCCCTTTCTATCCTTACTATAGCATCTATACCCTGGAACATTAAGCTGCTAGTCCTATCCATCCCTGAGTGATGCCTCTGTAATTGCTGTAATATCCCAGTCACATGTTCAAAACCATACCCTGAGCTCATCTGCCTTCCCCGTCAGGTCTCTTGCATTGAAATAAATGCAGTGCAACTGCTCCGTCGCACCTCATTCTGTGACTTGCTCTTGCCTGCCTTGACAGTCTGACCGGTGAACAGTACCAGCCTCAGACTCACCTCTTTTCTCACTATCTCTTTAGGTTTACCCCGACTCCCTCACTGGTTTAATGCCTCCCAAGTGGCACTAGCAAATCTCCCTGCTCATCAGGACCCCATGCTTTCCCCTTCCTATGCCATTGGTACCAATGTACAATGTCCTCCCACTGGTTATTCTCCCTTTTGAGAATATTCTGCTCCCTCTGTGAGACACTGGCACCAGGGCAGCACCACCCCATTCTGATGTCTCACTGTCAGCTGCAGAAATGGCAGACTGTGCCCCTGACTAGAGAGTCCCCTATCACCATCGATCGTGTGGAACTGGATATACCTCACATTATGTTAGAAGCCAGTCTCAGTACCAGTAACTTGGCTGTCAGTGCTGCATTCCCCTGAAAGTCTATTACCACCTACATTTTTCAAAACCGTGTACTTGTCTGAGATGGGGATAGCCAGTGGAGACTCCTGCAGTACCTACCTACCCCTCCTAGCTTTCCTGGAGGTAACCCATCTACCTGACTGTATCTGCAGTATCTTGCAATCCTGAGACGGCCACATATCACACCCCCCGGCTCCTGTTAACTCCTCACTGCCTTTAATCACTCCTTCACCAATCCATGCGATCCAATAGGATTTGCAATCACACTTCCTGCAGACAAATCATCAGGATCATTGAGACTCTCCCTAATCTCCCACATCCGACAGGAACAGCACACCACTCTACAACAGGCCATCTCTCCACCTTAACAACCTACAGACCATGACAAAGACACAGTCTTACTTCTCAAAAAATACTGCCCGAGATTAGCAATGCTTACATTTCATATCTTAAACATTTAATCAAGAGACCCAAAGACATTAAAAAGAAATCCTCACCTTACTCACTACTGTAGATTTAATAAAATAAAACTGACTAAGATTGATGTTTGAAGAGACTGAAACTCACTGAGCTGAACCCCGGCTCTGAGTACTTCCAAGGGTGAGGTCTCTCTGAGGGCAGCTGTGAAATGTCACTGTTTCTCTTCTCTGCCCACTCCATTTCTAGAGAGGTTTTTAACTTCACAGCAAGTCAGCTCGGAGAGGTCACTGCTTGGTTTTATTCACTGGGGGTTGCCTTTGCTGCCCAGACCAGTATTTATTGGCCACCTTTACTTGTCTTGGAGAAAGTGGTGGTTAACCGCCTCCCTGAAATGCTGCAGTCCATGTACACCACAGTGATGTTTGGACTGTAATCCCCCTCCGGCTTCACCACCCTCCCTGTCTCCGTAATCCCCCTCCGGCCTCACCACCCTCCCTGTCTCCGTAATCCCCCTCCGGCTTCACCACCCTCCCTGTCTCCGTAATCCCCCTCTGGCCTCACCACCCTCCCTGTCTCCGTAATCCCCCTCCGGCTTCACCACCCTCCCTGTCTCCATAATCCCCCTCCGGCTTCACCACCCTCCCTGTCTCCGTAATCCCCCTCCGGCCTCACCACCCTCCCTGTCTCTGTAATCCCCCTCCGGCTTCAGAAATTATATGTCCGTGGCATCAGATTTTTATTTAGATTCATTTTTGTTTAATAAACACCCCTCCCCCCCAAAAAAAGTGAAATATTTCACTCCCAAACAAATTTCTGTTGATTAACCTCTTGGAGAGGCCGACACATGGACGTTGCACATTGTTCACGTAGAATGATGGAACTTTCTTTAAACATTGCTAAAAAGGGGAGGCAATGGCTTAATGGTATTCCTGCCAGATGAGTGACATGTGCAATGTTCCGAGGATTAGGGTTAGAATCCCAACATGGCTGTGCGGACATCAGAATCCAATACAATCTGGAGTGAAAAGGCAAATGATGACCATGAAACCATTGTCGATTGTCAGAAAACCCATCTGGTTCACTCATGTCCTGTAGGGAAGGAAACGGTCATCCTCACCTGGTCTGGCCGACATGTTACTCCAGACCCACAGCAATGTGGTTAGCTCTCAACTGCCCTCAGGAAAAATACATTAAACACTGTTAACAAATACTCCGCAGGAATCATTGAAAAACTGTCTGTTCCCTGAACTAAAACTGAGTTTCAGCTTCACCTTCTCCCTGTCTCCCCTCGCCCTGTTTACACCCAACTCCAAAACACTCTCATTGAGCCAAGGAGCCCTCACAGTGCAGCCCTGTCATTTTCATTGTCTGCTCACACCTACACTGCCCTCAGCCTCCTGTACTGTTCCAATGCATCTCAATGGGAGCTCAGGGACAGCATCTCATCTTTCAATTCAGCCCTTTGTAACCCCAGAGTCAACATGCACCTCAGCAGTTTCTGGATGAACAGACAGTTGTCAGAAGCTGGAACATTCCACCTGAAAAGGTACTGGAATTTGAGTCCAAAAGGACTTTTAATGGGAAGTTTGTAGGTCATTGAAAATATGAAGTTTACAGGTTAACATCATGAAGTGGGTGATTGGGTCTAAATCTGAGAGTACCTACAAAGAGACAAGGTGTAATTTGGATAAATCTGTGCTCCATCTCAGGCCAATATCTCCTTCCTCAGTTGCAGGGCCCAGAACAGAGCACACACCCAAAGGGTGATCCAAACACAAATTTGTACATCTTTCTGGTTAACAAAGATATTGGAGATATTTTCCCACAATAAGAACAGAAAAACCTTTCTCCTTCCACAGTTAAATGCCAATGATATTCAGATCCTGATGACTCCATTGACTGTAAAAGCTTACTTTTGAGATCCCAGCCTCAATTATTCTGATTTAATATCCTATGAAATGAATTCACAAAACAAAACTCACAGTCAGTGCAGGAAGAATACAAGACATATTTTTCTATTGGTATGTGCTTGGTGTGTAAATGCCTCTCTTCAAATCGTACACACCCGCCACATCCTAGGAAGAGGACATGTCAATGCCCCTCACTGTACCTTGCCCCCAATAAAGATGGCGGCCATATCCCAGGACCTTTCACTGCCTGAGGGCCGCAGCCATTTTCCCATCTGCTGCAAACGCGAGAAAGAGTTTCTAATTCAGATTAACGACCCGCACAGAGTGTAATTAAAACTTCCCAGTCTAAAGTGACTCATTATCTCCATCTCCAAGGCATTCTCCCCTTCCCTGTTTGCCTCTCCCACATTCACCAACGACAGTCACGTGACACTGCACAGGCGGAGTTATTGGTGACGTGTCATCCCACTGGCCACACCCCTCATTCACTCCCATTATTTGGATGGCCAGCTGGTTCCACTTGGTCCACCAGTCCCACCAGTCCCACCACCTTTTCCTATTGGTCCGAAGCTTCCACCAATCAGCTGGACCCCATTGTGAGGTCAGTGGTGGGATCCTCCCCCTGCCTGAATCAAACCCGGAAGGTGGATGGATGGTGTCAATCAGGAACAACAAGCAGGAGGTGCTGGGAAAGCTCAGCAGGTCTGGCAGCATCTGGGAACAGAAATCTGTCCAGTGGCCCTTCCTCAGGACCGATGGGAGCTGGGAAAATTAGAATCCTGACAGCGTGGAAACAGGCCTCTCGGCCCCAAAAGTCCACAGCGTCCCTCCGAATGGTATCCCACCCAGACTCATTCCCCTACCCTATTACTGTATATTTCTCCTGACTAATGCACCTCACCTACACATCCCTGAGCATTATGGGAAATTTAGCTTGGCCAATTCAACTAACCTGCAGATCTTTATACTGCAGGAGATAGGGGTTAAAGAGTAAATAATAGACAGGGACAGAACACCAAAAGAGAAACTGGAACATTTGGAAAGATAAAGGAGTGGATTACGATCTGGCTGTGAGGGTGCATAGCTGTTAATGGAGGGGACAGGAACCAGTGTCTGGCAGCATCTCAGTGGAGGTGGCGGAAATGGCAGCTGATGATCTACGTTCTGCTGCAAAAACAGACCCCGAGCTTCCAGCTGCCTGCCACTTTAACACACGAGCCTGTTCCCTGGCCAACATCTCTGTCTCATGCTTACTGCAGTGTTCCAGTGAGGCCACAACATACCAAATGGCCCCATATTACAAGGACTGCAATTTCCCCTCCCATGTGGTCAATACCATCCACTAGATCTCCTCCACTTCCCGCACCTCTGCCTTTGAAACCCACACCTTCAACTGCAACAAGGATAGACCACCCCTCTTCCCCCGCCAAGTCCTTACCTTCCACCGAGATACAACACATCAGCCTTTGCCATTTCCACCCAGATACAACACATCATCCCCTACCATTTCCACCACCTACAATCAGACCCCACCACCAGATCCTTAAGGGGTTTGACAGAATAAATACTGATGTGTCTGAGGGTAAATACTGAGAGGGGAGTCTGAAACCAGATTCTGAGTCAGTCACAGAATCAAGGGTTCTGTTTCGGATTCATCAAGTTTAATGCAACACAGACACGGGTAAGGGGTTTCAGTAGCAATGGAGCTGGGGTGAGGAGGATACAAACGACGTATAAGAAATTAGAATTCCTGGTGTTTGGGATTGTGTAGATGTCTGATCAGAAGGTCAGTTTCACGTCAGAAACGACTGCAATATTGTGAAGAGTGTAGTTCTGCTGCATCGTTCCCAGTGAGAGGGAGAGGCTCAGCAGTAAGGGAAAGGAATTTGTAAGGCAACGGGTTTAACCATGACAATGTTTCATTGGAGGAAACTGCACCTAATCGAGTAGTGGGAGGGTGGTAAGCAGTTTGATAACTGAGTAACAGTGGAGTAATGGCGAGGGATGATGGGGAGGGAGAGCTGGGCATTGTCAGTGTACATGTGAAACCTAACATTGTGCAAATGCACAATGTCACCTCAAGGATTGATCCATGAGGGACAGCAAATGCAAGGAATTCAGAAAGCAAAGGGAGAGTGGAGATGGAGCAGGATTTTCCAACAACTGTGAGGTCAAATATAAGTTTTTCACAGAACGAGAGAGAAGGACATAACCAGAAAAGACAGAACAAGGAACAATATCTGTGAATCGGTGAGGGAGACTGATGAGGAGGGGGAGAAAAGAGAGTTGGAAACTCTATGGTTCAGTGAGATTAGGGGAAAGGGTCAAGATGAGCTCTGATACGGCTTGACAGGAGATTGGCGAAAATTTGGACAAAAACCGGGAACACTTCGTGAGGCAGTTTGGCTCGGCGGGCTAGTGGGAGGGAGGGAAGCTACAAATCGGATTATCTCAGTCTTAGTGACAGAGAAACTCCATGTGCTCCTTGCTCTTGTTGTTGGAGGGAAGGATGGAGGAGACAGGATGATGGACAGTGTTTCACAAAGAAACAAAACCTGGGTAAGTGATATTTAAAATGAGTGAACAAACCTAATGTATTTAACTTTTATCCAAAATATTAAAATAAACGACTGAAGTCCTAGTTCGAATCCCAACTTGGCAGACGGTGGAATCTGAATTCAAGAAAAAAAATAAGTGGAATTAGGAATCTCCTGATCTCCATGGAACCATTGTCAATGGCGAAAAAAATCCTGCCAACCTGACAGTGGCCCAGCCAGCTACTCACTGTATTAATCACTGCAAAGTCTCAACAAAGGAATGAAACTGGATGGACCACTCGGTATCTAACAGGGCACCAGAAAATACAACCACAGAATCAGCCCACTCGATGGTGCGATGTCCTCCAGACTAACATCTGGAGTTTGGTGTCAAAATGTGTAGAGCTGTCTCACAGACCAATCAAGGAACTGACTGACATACTCATACTCATGAAATCAACCCTTACAGACAATGCTGAAAATGTGTTCCTGGAAAAGCGCAGCAGGTCAGGCAGCATCCGAGGAACAGGAAAATCAACGTTTCAGGCATGAGCCCTTCTTCAGGAGCCCTCTTACAGAGGATGACCAGACACCACCATCACCATCCCTAGATATTGAGAGTGTGGTGATGGAAAAGCACAACAGGTCAGGCAGCATCCGAGGAGCAGGAGAATCGACGTTTCGAGCCTAAGCCCTTCATCAGCCTGACCTGCTGTGCTTTTCCAGCACCACACTCTCGACTCTGATCTCCAGTATCTGCAGTCTTCATTTTCTCCTGAAATCTCTGGATATATCCTGTCCCACCAGCAGGACAGACCAGATAGAGGTAGTGGCACAGACAGGGAGGATTTGCCCTCGGAGTCCTCATCATTGACTCCGGACACCAGGAAATCTCATGGCTCCTGCTGATTACCACGCTCCGTCCTCCCTTGGCTGATGAATCACTTCTCCTACATGTTGAACAACATTTGGAGGAAGCACTGAGGAAGTAAAATGGTGTCAAACGGACTTGGGGGACAGGATTTCAATATCCACAATCGAGACTAGCTCTGCAACAGAATTACTGACTGAGCTGGTCAGGTCCTAAAGGATATCGCTGCTCAACTGAGTCTGCAGCAGGTAGTGAGGGAACCAACAAGAGGGAAAAACATACTTGATCTCATTGTTATGAACTGACCAGGAGCAGATACATCTGTCCATGACAGTATCGGTAAGATCGACCATCACACATCCTTTTGGAGTCACAAGTTTTGGCTTAAAGTTGAGAAAAACCTCCATCGCGTTGAGTGACACGATCACCGTTCTAAATGAGACAGACTTTGAAGAGATGTAGGATCTCAAACTGGATATCTCGGAGATACATCAACAGCAGCAGAACAGTACTACAGCACAATCTGTAATCTCATGGGTTTGTAAGTCTGGCTATCGCCCATGACAATGGACAGTAAAAGGAGGGCATGCCAAGAGCAACACCAGGCATACCTAAAAATGAAGTGCCAACCTGGTGAAGCTACCAAACAGGACCATCTGCATTTCAAACAGCATCAGCAGCAAGCAACAGAGCTAAACGATCCCACAACAAATGGGTCAGATCAGAGCTCTGCAGTTCTGCCACACCCAGTTGTGAGCAGTGATGGACAATAAAACAACTCACTGGAGGAAGCATCACAGATATCCCCACCCTTACTGAGGAGGAGCCTCACACATCCATGTACCAGATAAGATAACAGCATTTGCAGCAATCTGCAGCCAAAAGTGCAAAGTGGGATGATCCATCTCAGCCTTCTCCAGTGGTTTCCAACATCACAGATGTGAGTTTTAAGCCAGTTCTATTCAGTTTGAATAACATCAAGAAATGGTTAAGTAGTGCAAAGACTATCGGCACTGTCGGCAACAATACTGATGGCTTGTGCTCCAGAACTTGCCACCCACCAAGCCAAGTACCGCTCCAGCGCTGGCATCTACTGACAATGTGAAACATTGCCCATGGACGTTCAACACAAAAACACAGGGCAATCCAACCCAGGCAATTTCCCTCCGTCAGTCCACACTCGATCAGCAGTAAAGTGATGGAAAATGTCATCAACAGGGCTACCAAGCAGCAGCTGCTCAGCAACAGCCAGCTCAGCGACACTCATTTTAGTCTCCACCAGGGCCACTCAGCTCCCGATTGTGGTACTGCCCTGATTCACAACCTGACAACCAGCTGAATCCCAGAGGTGAGGTGAGGGGGACAGCCCAGTCCCACTCCAAGACCACTATTTCTAGCTGGTTCTAACCTTGCATCAGCTCATAACACAAGGTGGATGAGAGTGTATCTCCAGACTTCATTATCCAAACACACTCCTGGCCAGCTTCCCACATTCAACCTCCCTGTAATCTCAAGAAAACTAAATCTCTGCTGCCTAAGTACTCCCTTGTACCAAAACATGTTGTTCCATCAAAAAGCTCCTATTCATAATCAACAACATAGAGCTTCGGAGATGTACAGCATGGAAACAGACCCTTCAATCCCAACCCGTCCATGCCGACCAGATATCCCAACCCAATCTCGTCTCACCTGCCAGTATCCGGCCCACATCCCTCAATTTAAAATTCTCACCCTTGATATAATTCCTGGGTGTGACCATCCCTAGCTCGCCGCATCACACACCCTTTGAGAACTCGACAACCCATTCTGTTCGAGACTCCCAATGATCTGTTAATTCATTACCTCACCTGTGTGGCTGCTTTTATAGTTACCAAAGCAACAAGGTCTGAAATTCACAGCCAAAACCTCACAGGTCTGCTTTCCTCCTTTAAGACATTCCTCAAAACCTGCTTATTTGGCAATGCTTTTTTGTCACTTGACCTAATATCATCCTTCTCTGGCCTGATGTCTAAAGTTCCCAATAATATTTTTGTGAAATTATAAGCAGGATAATGAAACTACAAACTGTTCTTGATTTGGACATTATCTTCACATCATCACTGTTGCTGTAATGAATAATCTGTAATGTCTCTTACCCAACCACATTGTGGGAGCACCTTCACCACACAAACTGCAGCTGTACAAGAAAGTCAAACATCACCCTCTCCCCAGGAAACAGGGCTTTGGCATTAATCACGGGTATCTGTGGAAGGAGAAATACACATGATGTTTCAGGGAGTGGAAAACGGATTACAGGGAACGAAGATGATGCAGAATTTATAGGCAGAAATGGAAGGAAAATACACTTGCTTATTTGGAAATAAGAATTCTTGACTGTCAAAGATTTTCCAGAAAAAAATTAAGCAGCAGCACATGGTCAGGGGCTGGGCGGCAGTGAAAAATTAATTTACAAAAATGTCTGTAAAAGTAATAGTAAAACACTCCCATTGTTCGAGACCGAGGAAGTTAGATATTGACAAAGTGGTCATGAGGGAGCCCAGAGATGAAGTAGAGCAGAATAAGCTGTTATGATCCTACAGTCATAGAGATGTATTGCACTGACACAGACCCTTCGGTATAACTCATCCAAGCCAACAGGTATCCGAACCTAATCTATTCCCATTTGCCAGCACTTGGCCCATATCCCTGTAAACGCTTCCTAATCATATCATGTGTCTACTTAGATGCCTTTAACAAGTTTTAATTGTACTAGCCTCCACCACTTCCTCTGGCAGCTCATTCCACCCACTGCATGAAAGAGTTGTCCTTTAGGTCCCTTTGAAATTTTATCCGTTCACCCTAAAGCAATGCCCTCTACTTCTGGACACCACCACTCCAGGGAAAACACCTTGTTCATTTACTCCATTCATGCCCCTCATAATAGTATAAATCTCCATAACATCACCGCTCAATTTATGGCACTCCAGGGAAAACAGCCCCAGCCTTTTATGCCTCAACGTGTAGCTCAATCTCAAACCCTAACAACATCCTTGGAAGTCTTTTTTGGAACATTTCAAGTTTCACAGCACCCTTCTGATAGGAGGCAGGCCAGAATTGCACACAATATTCCAAAAGTGGCTTAACAAATGTTGCTGTACAGGACATGACCTCCCACATCCTATACTCAATGCTCGAACCAATAAAGGAATATATATTAAACACCTTCTTCATCATCCTATCTACCTGCAACTTGACTTGCAAGGACTATGATCCTGCAGACCAAGGTTTCTTTTTTCTGTAAACGTCTCCAGGGCCTTGCCACTCAGTGTATAAGTCCTGCCTTGTTTTACTTTTCCAAAATGCAGCACCTCACATTTATCTAAATTATACCCCGTCTCATCAATATCTCATTGTAATCTGACGTAACCTTCTTCATTATCCACATTACCTCCAATTTTGTATGACCTGCCAACTCATTTACGATACCAAATCATTTAAATGAATGATGAAACAAATCTAGAAATAAACATCCATTTCTCTGAGTTAGAATGTGCTCTGTGTAAATCCTGCCCAACGACTCTGTACCAGAGAAAGGCTGCACATGCGCCTGGCTGTACCTTGCCCCCTACAAAGCTGGTGGCTCCACACATGTCCAGTGAATTCTTGCCCCAAATAAAGATGGTGACGCTCAACAATGCCCGCAGCCACACTGAGGCAATTCCCCGTTTACTGAAAACACGAGACTGGGACGTTCAAATGTGTGTTTTCCGATGTGCACGTTGTGTTTGTTAAACCTTTCCGCTCATACAGAACCTCTCTCACCTCCTGCGGTTCCACAGACAGCCTTGATGTTTGTGGGTACCTGTTCTCGTTAGTCCTTAGTGTATTTGTACAATCACTTTGGATTCGCCTTAAACCCATTTCCTAAAGCTATCTTGTGCCCCCTTTTTGCCCTCCTGGTTTACCTCGAGTATACTCCTCCTGCCCCTATACTCCTCTCGGGATTCTCACAAACCCAGCTCTCTGTACCTCCCATATGCCTCCTTCATTTTCTTGACCAGGGCCTCAATTTCTTTCGACAGGCAGCATTCTCTACATCTACCAGCCTTGGCCTTAACAGGAACATACTGTCTATATACTCTCATTGTCGCAGGCCTATGGAGGCAATGGCAGATGAGGACAGAGAAACAATCATTCCCAGTAAAGAGGTAATGTTGGGAAAGATAACAGCCTCAAGGTAGATGGGTCTCCTGGCCCTGATGGATTGCATCCCAGGGACTAAAGGAGATGGAGGCTGGGGGGGGGGGGGGGGGGGGGGGAAGAAAGATTAACAAATAAACTCGTGATAATTCACTAAAATTTGTTGGATTCTGGGATGGTTTTGACAGAGTGGAAGCTGCAAATGTGGTGCCACTATTTTTCAAAAAGGGCCCGTTAGCTTAACTTCTGTAGTGGAGAAAATGCTTGAATCTCTCAAGGAAGTAGTGGTGAGATATCTGGGTTGAAATTGTCTCATTTAGCCGACATAGCATGGATTCATGAAAGGCAGGTCATGTCTAACACATTTACTGGAATTATTTGAGGATACAACGAGTGCGTTGGACAAGGCGGATTCGGTGGAGGTGGTGTACCTGGATTTCCAGAAGGTATTCGATAAGTTGCCACAGAAAAGGCTGCTGTATAAGGTAAAGATGCACAGCATTATGGGTAATTATCATTGATACGGGATCGGTTCACCAACATAATACAGAATGGGGATAAATGGGTGTTTGAATTAGTGTTGGCACTACAACTGTTTGCAATTTACACAGATGTTTTGGAGTTGAGGACCAAGTGTACGGCATCAGAGTTCACATTTGATACAAAGATGAGTAAAGCAATGTCTGCAGAGACCACTGTCAGTCTGCACAGGGATACAGAGAGGTTACGTGAGTGGGTAAGGATCTGGCAGATGGAGTTCAATGTTGAGGTCATCCATTTTGGTCGAACTAACAGCAAACTGGATGATGAAATGGTGAAAACATGCAGCAGGCTGCTGTGCAGAGGGAGCTGGGTGTCCTTGTGCATGAATCACAGGAAGCTGGTTTGCAGGTACAGCAGGTAATTAAGGCAGTGAAGGGAATATTGTCCTTCATTGCCAGAGGGATGGTTATGCTGCAGCTGTACAGGGGGCTGGGGAGGCCACACCTGGAGTACTGTGTACAGGTTTGATCTCCTTACATTAGCAAGGATGTACTGGCACTGGAGGGAGTACAGAGGAGGGTCATTAGTTTGAGTTGGGAGTTGAGAGGGTTGGTGTATGTGGAGAGATTGAGAAAACATGTTCTATACTCATTGTCATTTAGAAGAATGGGAGGTTGGATACAAAAATGTAAAATTATGAAGGGAGTAGATAAGACAGGAGCAGGGAGGCTATTTCCACTGGGGGCGGGTCAGACTACAGAGCATTACCTCAAAATAAGGGGGAGCAGATTTAGGACTGAGTTCAGGAGGAACTGCTTCAGCTAAAGGGTTGTGAATCTGTGGAATTCCCTGCTGAGTGCAGCATTTGACGTTATCAACTTGAATGCCTTTAAAGCAAAATGTAGATTTGTGAACAGGAAAGGAATTAAGGGTTATGGTGGGAGAGCAGGAATGTGGAGCTGAGGCCATGAAAAGATCAGCCCTGATCTTACTGAATGGCAGAGCAGGCTGGAGGGGCCAAGATGAAAGTTCTTGCCTTGTGCCATCAAAATTGGCCTTTGTCCAATTCAGAGCCTTATCTTGTAGATCTGGTCTATTATTTTCTGTAACTATTTTAAAACTAGTAGAATTACCAGAGAATCCCAACAGTGTGAAAGTAGGTCATTCAGCCCATCACATTGATACTGACCCTGAGAGCCTCCTAACCTCCCTCTGTAACAATGCATTTCCCAGGGCCACGCAACCTACACATCCCTGAACATTATGGGCAATTCAGCCTGGACAATCCACCCAACCTGCACATCCCTGAACACTGTGGGCAATTCAGCCTGGATAATCCACCTAACCTGCACATCTTTGGACTGTGGGAGGAAACCAGAGGACCCAGACGAAACCCATGCAGAATACCCCAATAAGGTGATCATCCCTTTCTTATTTCCCAGTTCCACCTAAAGAACTTCACTGAGCGTGCTCCCAGGAATATCCTCTGTAAGCAAAAACATAATGCTATCCCGAATCAAAAATGCCACTCCCCCTCCTCTCGTCCCGCTTTCTATTCTTCCTATAGCATCTATACTGTGGAACATTAAGCTGCCAATCCTATCCATCCCTGAGTGATGCCTCTGTAATTGCGATAATATCCCAGTCCCATGTTCAAAACCATACCGAGCTCATCTGCCTTCCCTGTCAGGCCTCTTGCATTGAAGTAAATGCAGGGCAACTGCTCAGTCCGACTTCATTCTGTGCCTTGCCCTTACCTGCACCAGCCTCAGAAAAACCTCTTTTCTCACTATCTTCTTGTGTTTACACCCACTCCCTCACTGGTTTAATGCCTCCCGAGTATCACTAACAAATCTCCCTGCCTGGATATTAGACACCTTCCAATTCAGGTACAATCCATCCTTCTTATGCAGGTCAACTCTACTCCAGAGGAGATCACAATGATCCAAAAATGTGAATCCTTTTCCCCTGCACCAGCTCCTTAGCCACTCATCCAGCACCCCCTCCTCTGTAATATGGACATTTTTCAGAATGTCACCATTTATTTCCCCACATTCTATATCTCCCATGTACTTATTCACAATAAACACTGGTTTCCTATCTCGCCCATCGCCTGCAGCTCCACACAATGGCTGTCTTGCTGATCTTTGCGGGTCTCTATTTTCTCCCTAGTTAGCCTTTTGTTCTTCATGTATTTACAAAAGCCCTTTGCATTATCCTTAACCCCATTCACCAAAGCTATCTCACGTCCCTTTTTTGCCTCCTGATCTCCCTCTTAATTATACTCCTACTGCCTTTATACTCAAATATTGTTTGGATTGGAAAAAATGCAAAATATAACATCCTGACAAAACAAACGAGGGCAGGACTTAAACTCAATAAAAATAGGGCCCTGAGTAGTGATATGGGAACAAAGAGACCAAGGGCTTCATAACTTTGAAGTCTGTGTCACATGTAGATGGTTAAGAAGGTATTTAGCATGCTTGCCTTCACTGTTTAAACCTTGGTACAGGAGTTGGGACGTTATGTTGAGGATGTACAGGACGTTGGGGAGGCATCTTCTGGAATACTCTGTCCAGTTCTGGTTGTGCTGTTATAGGAAGGATATTATTAAATTGGAGCAGGTTCAGAAGAGATTTAACAGCATGTTGCCACAAATGGAGGGATTGTATTATAAGGAGAGGCTGGATAGGCTCAATGGAGTGCAGAAGGTTGAGGGGTGACCTTATCAGAGGTTCATAAAATCAGAAAGAGTGTAGATAATGTGAATGGCCGGGGGAGAGGGGGATTCAAAACTCAGGTGCGTTCATTTTGAGAAGAGATGAGAAAGGTTTGAGAAAAGACATTAGGGTTTCAAAAAAAATGTGGAATGAACTTCCAGAGGAAGTGGTGGCTGTGAATACAATTACAATATTTAAAAGACATTCAGATAAGTACAGAAATAGGAAATATTTGGATGGATGTGGACCAAGCGGAGGCAGGTACAATTAGTTCAGTTTGGAATTATGGTCGGCATGGACTGGTTTGACCACAGGGCCTGTTTCCTTGCTGTATAACATTATGACTCTAATCCTCACTAACTCTAAATTCCTCCATCCTCACAACTCTCCCGATTACTGTCACCTCATCCAGCCTCACAACTCTTCCTTATTTATATAATTCCTCACCAGCCACAGAACGCTCCCTATCTCGTGTCCTCCAGTTTCTCAAATCTCTGTGATATGTGCCTTTCTTTAGTTCCAGCCTTGAGGCTGCCCTCATTCACTCCGATTGGTTGGACAACCTGGTCCTCCAGTACTGCCCTCTCGTCCTATTGGCCTGCGCTGACATCAATCATCCGGGGCCTATTTGTGAGGCGAGTGGTGGGATCCTCCCTCTCTCTCTCTGCCTTGGGATGAGCTTCAACATTCACAGTCAATGGGGCAGTATCACAGAGCACAGGGGCTGGGGGCTATTCAGCCCATTGGGGCTGTACTCTCTCCCTCTGGAGATGCTGCAAATCTGTCCCAATTCCCTTCCCATTTGCCCATGGCCCCCCAAATCTTCCCTTAAAATGTAAAATTCCAAATCTGTTTGAATAACTGCTGAGTCTGTGTCCAGCTGCCATTCAGACTGTTCCAGATGCTCAGAACATACTGAATAAAATAATGTTCACATATCCACATATTATTTGCGAATTACCTGAAAATAGTTACTAAAATTGTGACATTGTTAACAATTCCCCTCTCTCTGGAAATGAAAATATCCTAGAAACAAATTTGTACTGGGTCAAAATCACTGCTTAACCTTCTCAGCTCCAAGGGGGGTGGGGGGGGGAGGGGAGGGGGGGTGGGGGGGGGAGGCGGGGGGGGGGGGGAGGGGGGGGGGTGGGGGGGGGGGGGGGGGGGGGGGGGGGGGGGGAGGAGGGTGGGGAGAAAGACCCTGGCTGTTCACCTTATCCATGCCCCTCATGACTTTATAAATCTCCATGAAGTCACCTCTCAGTCTGTGAATCTCCAGGGAAATTAACCCTGGCCTATTCAGCCTCTCCCTGTAGCCCAAATCCTCCAACCCTAGCAAAGTCCTTGTAAATCTTGTCTGAACACTTTCAAGATTCACAACATTCTTTCCAGAACAGGGAATTTCGAACTTAAAACAGAATTCCTGCAATGGATTAATCAATGTCCTGTCCAGCCTCAACTTGACGTCCCAGCTTCTGTACTCAATGCATTGACCAATAAACATAAGCATACCAAACACTACCTTCACTAGTCTGCCTATCTGTGACTCTACTTTCAAGGAACAATGAACCTGCACTCCATGGTCTCTCTGTTCAGCAACATTCCCAAGGACTTTACCATCAAATGTCTAAGTCCTGCCCTGATTTGCCTTTCCAAAATCCAACAGCTTACTTTTGTCTAAATTGAACTCACAGTCTGCCATTCCTCGCCCCAATGGCCCATCTGGTCAAGATCCTGTTGCACTCAGAACTAACCTTCTTCACTGTCCACTACACCTCCAATTTTGGTGTCTTCTGTAAACCCATTGACTATATCTCATATTCACATCCAAGTCAATTATTTAAGGACCCAATGTCCATTCCTGCAGCACACTGCTGGTCACAGGCCTCCAGCCCACAAAGCAACCCTCTTTCACCACCCTCTGTCTCCTACCTTCAAGTCAGTTTTGTATCCAAATGGCTAGTTCTCCCAACATTTTATGTTATCTAACCTTGCTAACCAGTCTGCTTTGTGGAACATCATTAAGTGTCCATATAGACAACGTCCACAGTCTGCCTTCATCTTTGTCAGGTCTTCAAAAAAACTCAATCAAGTTAGAGAGAGAAATAATTTCCCACACACAAAGCCATGTTAACTACCCCTAATCATTCCTCGTCTTTCCCAATACATATAAATCCTGTCCCTCAGAATCCCTTCCAACAACTTGCCTGCCACTGACCTCAGGCTCACTGTTCTCTTGTTCCCTGGCCTTTCCTTACCACCTTTTTAAATAATAGCACATGTCTTCCAGCACCTCACCTGTCACCAATGATGATATAAATATCTCAGGGAGGGGCACTGCCATCACTTTCCTAGCTTTCCACAAATGTCTGGGATACACCTTAACAGGTCCCAGGAATTTATCCACCTTGCTATGATTTAAGACATCCAGTACTACCTCCTCTGTAATATGGCCAGGAGCCGGGCAGCAGTGGACAATTCATTTACAGAAAAGGTCTGTGAACAAAATAGTAAATTACTAAACAAAGCAAAAATACACTCAGACTGAGGAAGCTAGATAATGAACAAGTGGACATCAAGGAGCTCAGAGGTGAATCAGAGCAGTGTTCACTTTTATGATCCCACAGTCAGAGATGTCTAGCACCGAAACAGACTCTTCAGTCCAACCCATCTATGCCAACCAGATATTCTAACCTAATCTATTCCCATTTGCCAGCACTTGGCCGGCATCCCTCTGAACCCTTCCTATTCAAATGCCTTTGAAATGTTACAATTTTTAGGCTACTGTTGAATTTCCCCCTCACACCCTAAACCTATATCCTCTAGTTCTGGGCTCTACCACCCCAGGCTAAACACCTTGTCTATTTACGCTATCCATGACCCTCAAGATTAGAGAAACCTCTTCAACATCACACTCCAGGGAAAATGGCCCCAGCCTATTATGCCTCTCCCTGCAACTCAAATCCTCCAACCCTGGCAACATCCTTGAAATCAATTCTCAAACCTTTCAAGTTTCAGTGCCTCCTTCTGATAATAGGGAGACCAGAATTGCACACAATATTCCAAAAGTGTCCTAACCAATGTCCTGTCCAACTCCTTTACTCAACACTCTGACCAATAAAGGGATGCATACCAAATGCCATCTTCACTGTCCTATCTACCTGTGACTCTACTTTCAAGGAACTGTGAACCTGCATTCCAAGGTCTCTTTGTTCAGCAAGACTCTCCAAGACCTTACAATTCAGTGTGTGAGTCCTGCTCGGATTTGCTTTTCTAAAATGCTGCACCTCACATTTATCTAAATTAAACCCTATCTGCCACTCCCCAGCCCATTGGCCCATCTGATCAATATCCCATTGTATTCTGAGACAACCTTTATCACTGACCACAACACCAACAATTTTGGTGTCACCTGCAAACTTACTAACTGTACCGCCTCTATTCACATCCAAATCATTTACATCAATGACGAAACAAATCCTGAGAAAAACAAAAATCCATTTCCCTGGGTGTGAATGTGCTCTGTGTAAATCCTGCCCTATGACTCTCTATCAGGGAGAGCTGCACATACTCCCCTCTGAACTTTGCCCCCTACAAAGATGGCGGCTGCACGTGTCCAGTGAATCATTGCCCCGAATAAAGATGGCGGCACTTACACGAGTCAATCGCGAGATGAGGCATTTTCCGTTTACTGCAAAAACGAGACTGTAAATTTCAAATTTGTATTTTCCGATGTGCACCAAATGTTTGTAAAACCTCTCAGCCCGGACCAACACCATTTCCCTCCCGCTTGCTGCTGTTTATTTCTTTCCTTACCGACAGCTCTCCGCCCGCACAGCTGCGCTGTCCGCGATGATCACGTGGTATAATCAAGTCCCGCCTCTCATTCACTCTGATTGGTCGGAGGGACAACTGCCCAGCCAGGTCCTCCAGCCCCGTCCCTGTCCTTCCATTGGTCCACCGCTGACATCAATCATCCTGTGGCCATTGTTGGCTGGAGCATGCGCACTGCTTCGTGGCTTTTGTTGCTGTTCATAAGTTACATGAGGGACAAAGTTAAAAACACACAACCACCTGATGCAGCAGCAGCAGCGCTAGTGCTTCCAAATAAACCTGTTGGACTATAACCTGGTGTTCTGTGAATTTTAATTTTGTCCATCCCAATCCAACACCAGCACCTCCAAGTCACGAGTGAGGGAGGAATGTATAACATAAGAACTAGGAACAGGAGAAGGCCATCCTGCCCTTTGAGCTTGCTCTGCCATTCAATAAGATCATGGCTGATCACTTCGTGGACACAGAACCATTTACCCAAGTTCTCACTGTATTCCTTAATTAATTATTTATTTTATTTAAAAAGCTACCTTAGCTTTAAAAACGTTTACTGAACAAACATCAACTACTTCCCTGGGCAATGAATTCCATTGAGGTTAAGAAGTTCCTTCTCAATTCAGTCCTAAATTTGCTGCCTCTAATCTTGAGGTGATGCCATCTTGTCCTAGATTCACCTGCCAGTGGAAGCAACTTCTCTACTTCTATTTTATCCATTTCATTCATTATTTTATATGTTTCCATTCTTCTGAATTCCAATGAATATAATCCCAATCTACTCCGTCTCTGTTAAGCCAACCCCCTCAACTCTGGAATCAACCTAGTTAATCTCCTCTGCACCCCCTCTCGTGCCAGTACATCCTTTCTCAACTAAGGAGATAAAAACTACATGGAGTACTCCAGGTGTGGCCTCACCAGCACCCAATACAGCTGGAACATAACATCTGCTTTTAAGCACAATCCCTTCAGCATAGAAGGACAAAATTGCATTTGCCTTCAGAATTGATTGTTATACCTGGTGACCAACCCTCATGCAGTAGGATACTCAGGTGCCTCTGCTTAGCAAAAATGCAACTTTTTAAAATTCAATTAATAATCTCTTTTTAATGTTACTCCAACCAAACAGTATGACATTACATTTATGAACATTATATTCCATATGACCGACCTTTGCCCACTCACTCAATGTATCTATGTTCCTCTGCAAAGTTCCACAGTCCTGCGCACACTTTGTCCTGCTACTCATCATCGTGTCATAAGCAAACTTTAACACCCTAAATGTGGTCCCCAACTCCAAATCATCTGTATCAATTCTAAATAATCGCAGTCCCAACACTGATCCCTGAGGCACACAACTAGTCACTGATTGCCAGCATGGATAATATGCATTTATCCCCACACTTTGCTTCCTGTTAGTCAACCAATCTTCTATCCATGCTAATACTATAGCCCTAATGCCATATACCTTTATATTATGCAACAGCCTCTTGCACAGCACCTTTTTGAAGGCCTTTTGGAAATCCAGGTACACTGCATCCACTGGGTCCACATTGTCCAACTTGCTTGAAATGTCTTCATAGAATTCCAAAAGATTTTTCAAGCATGACCTGCCCTTCATGAACCCATGCTGTATCTGTCCAATGGGACAATTTCTATCAAGTCCCTGCTATTTCTTCCTTGATACTAGATCAAAGCATCATTCCCACTATAGAGAAGAAGCTGTCTGGGGTATAATTACCCATCTTTTGTCCACCTCCTTTTTAAAACAGTGGCGTCACTTTTGCTGCTTTCCAAACTGCTGAGACTGCCATGAAGTCCAGTGAATTTTGGAAAATTACTGTCAGTGCATTTGCTATTTCTCCTGGGATACATTCTGTCAGGGAAAAGAGAATTTTCTATTATTAGCTCAATTACCTCCAACAGTCCAAAACTAGGTGTTCTGTAATAATGATAGCTTCCATATCCTCACCTACCTTTGTGTCTTTGTTAATTACTGGCAAGATATTAGTATCCCCCACTGTGATGTCCCGGAACTAAATGTTCCTTCTCTTTTTCCAAAAGACCAACGTTTACTTTTGCCACTCTTTTCTCATTATTTATGTTTATAGAAACATTTGCTATCTGTCTTTATAGTCTGTGCTAGTTTATTTTTCTCATGTTCGAGCTTACATTTCTTTGTAACTCTTCTGTGGCTTTCTGTTGACCTTTAAAGTTTTCCCAGTTCTAGTTTCATGCTGGTTTTGGCCACGTTGTATGCCTTTCAATTTGATCACTTTCCTTAGATACCCATCGTAGAGAACACCTTTTCTTACAGTCCTTCCATTTCACTGGAATATACCTTTGCTGAGGACTTTGGAAAATGTCTTTGAAAATCTTCCACTGCTCATCAACTGTCCCACCATAAAATCTTTGTTTCCAGTCTACGTTATCAAGGTTCTCCCTCATTCTATTGTAGTTCCTCATGTCCAAGCACAGGACCCAGGTATTAGGTTTTATCTTCACACTCTCCATATGTATTAAATTCAACCATACAGTGATCACTTCTTCCGAGAGGATCCCTAACTCTGAGGTCACTAATTATTCCTGTCTCATTGCAGAGGGTCAGATCTTGGATAGCTTGCTCCCTTGTAGATCCATTTCATACTGTTCAAGTAAAATATCACAGATACACTTAATGAACTCCTCATAGCTACCCTGACTAAGCTGGTTTGACCAAAATACATGTACATTAAAATCACCCATGATAATAACCGTACCATTTTTACAGGCATTAGTTATTTCTTTGTTTATTGCCCATCCCAATATGATGTTATTATTTGGTGGCCTATACACTGCACCTATCAGTGACTTTCTTGGTAGAATTTTGAATGCATCATTCCTGTTTCTCCTAATGTATGGCAAAAACAACAACTACTCATATTGTATGGAATCTTTCACAATGGCAAATCTCCTAAGGTACTTCATGGATGATCAAAACATTGATTAAGCAGAATGATTTCAAAAAAAATCTTAAAGGAGGATAGAATAGGTTAGGGAGACGATTTGACAGACTTCTGCCCTTGACACTTCCAATTGTGGAGTGATGCAGATGGGGCAGGTTGGAAAGGGAACATGCAAAGGGGAAATGGAGGAGTGCAGGCAGTGTATAAGGTCTTAAGGACAGAGGAGGTTCCAGACTGAGTCTGTCTGTGATAGAGAGTATGGCTGCCTCATGGAGTTTGAAGCTCTGCAATGGGTGCATGCAAGTCATGTTAGTCGAGGATAGTATAACGGTGGCTGAGATAGCTTTTCATGAGGACTTGTCTCCTGAGGTAGTGTGGGCTGAGGTTAGAAACAGAAGGGGAAAGGTCACACTGCTTGGAGTTTTTTTATAGGCCTCCACAGAGTTTTGGGAAGTGGAAGAGAGGATTAGCAAAATTATTCTGGGGAAGAGCAAAAGTCCCAGGGTGGGCATTGTCTATAAACCTCAGGCACATGCGCAGTTTGGTTCCTATGTAGCGCATGCGCAGTCACATTGATCAGGACAGTGAGAGACATGGAGCTGCTTCCTCCGGCAGCGGCTGCGATCGGCTTCAGAGAGCGGCGCTCAGAGCCGGGGTGTGGGAGCCTCGCTGGGAGAAAGGAGCGGAGAGAATTCACAAGTGCGGGATACAGGTTAAAAAAAAAACAAAAAAGCCCCTCCAGGCCCGGGGAAGGAGGTGGCGGTCTCTGATCAGGGAAGCGGCCCAGGGTCACGGCCGCCATTTGTTTGAGGGAAGAGGGAGAGCGGGCCTCAGGGCCGCCATGTTGAGAAGGTCAAGGTGCAGGAGGGCGGGGCTCTCGGGGTCTGTAGAACAATCAGAGGAAAGGGAAGCCCCATTGTTATTGATGAATTCCATGAACACAGCGTCACTGGGCGGTCCCGCAGGAATCTCCTCTCTCAGTCCCTGCTGTGATGTTTCACCCCAATCACAACCAGCAGCTCTCCTCCTCTCTCAGCTCCCCTTCTGTCCTTCCTGCAGCATCTGTCCCCTGGGGCATTGAGCTGCCTGTCCTGTCCCTCCCTCAGCTGTTGTTCTGTAATCCCTGTGATATCCCAGTCCCATCCTAGATTACTTCACTAAAGACATGAAACATTTAATTCACATTCAATCAGTTACAATGGTGGGATTTGAACCTGTGTCCAGAGAACATTTGCTGAGTTTCTGGATAAATTGTTTCACAATAATGCCACTACGCCATCACTTCACCTTCTCACAGGTTGGGCATCCCAGCACAAGTGTTTGATCCTGTACTCTGGTGATATCACTCAGTGTCGCTCCATGGGCATGGATAGGATAAATAGGCAAAGTCTTTTCCCTGGCGCTGGGGAGTCCAGAACTAGAGGGCATAGGTTTAGGGTGAGAGGGGAAAGGTATAAAAGAGACCCAAGGGGCAACATTTTCACACAGAGAGTGGTACGTGTATGGAATAAGCTGCCAGATGATGTGGTGGAGGCTGGTACAATTGCAACATTTAAGAGGCATTTGGATGGATATATGAATAGGAAGGTATTGGAGGGATATGGGGCGGGTGCTGGCAGGTGGGACGAGATTGAGTAGGAATATCTGGTCGGTATGGACGGGTTGGACCGAAGGGTCAGTTTCCATGCTGTACATCTCTATGACTCTATGTTGTATCCCTCATTGTGTGGTTCTAATTGCTGCCCCTGTCACCATCTCTCACTCTTGTAGCTACTCCAAATCCTGAGCCAACAGAATTCTCCACTCTAGAGAGATGAGGCAGCACAGGCCAGGATTGGAGACTGGGTTTTTCCAGATCTATGTGGGGCTCAGTGCCATTCTACATGTGTAACCCTCACAGCATCAGTCTAATTTCCCATTCTGCCTATTTCTGTGTCTTCTACAGGTACCCAGGGAGTTCCTGACTCAATAGACTTGACAACTGCTGGCTGGGAAGATGATTGGTCAGCCAGAGAAACAAAGGTCAGGGAGGTCGGGAGCCTTGAATAAGTTCTGCCGCCAGATAAGATCACTCAGCCCACAGAGCAGAGAGCAATGAGAGGGCTCCAAACATCAGCTAATGAGACATGAGATAGATATAATGCTGGAAAGGAGCACAGTACTGACACACCCCAGGCTCAGGTACCATCTTTACTTTAAGTTTTGTTGTATTGGGACAGCATCGGGAGTTCCCAGTTTTTCAATCCAGGCCTGTGCTGTCTTGGTGAACATCAGGACAACAGAGGGAAAGCAGGCCTCCCATGAGAGGGTAGTAATGCTTCCTGGGTCTTTATGTTCCTTATTCCCTCTCCAACACTGTATCGATGGCTTGTCTTGTGGACCAGTGTCTTCAATCATTCTAACACCAATAAGTGTTCCTATCTCTGTCACCTCCTCCCCTCTCACCAATTACTTCACATATTTAAAACCTCCAGTCCAGATGACCATCCATATCGCTGTAACTTGCGTCAGTCTCTACAACATGCCTTGTCTCGGTAGTCTCCTCCTCCAATAACTAGAAACATCGGGTCTGTTTCTGTGCGGCATGACCTTTCGGCCGAGGTTTCCGAAATGGAATGAGTCGCGTTTGCCTGTGTTTGGCTCAAATCCCTTCAAGTCAGGCACCATCCAAGGAACAGGAAATTCAACAGTTCGGGCATAAGTCCTTCATCAGGAATGAAGGGCTTATGCCCGAAACGTCGAATTTCCTGTTCCTTGGATGCTGCCTGACCTGCTGCGCTTTTCCAGCAACACATCTTCAGCTCTGATCTCCAGCATCTGCAGACCTCACTTTCTCTCCAAATCCCTTCAAACCTTCCCCTCTCCATGTACCTGCCCAAGTGCCTTTTCCATGTTGTAATTGTACTTGTTTTCACCATTTCCTCTGGAAATCCATTCCGTCTATGCACCATCCTCTGTGGAAAATGTTGCCCCTCAGCTCCCTCTTTAAATCCTTGCTCTCTCACCCCACGTTTATGCCTCTAGCTTTGGACTCACCTACCCTTGGCAATTCACGTTAGTTAGGCCCTACATTGTTTCATAAACCTTTATAAGGTCAACCTGTGGCCTTATTGATGACAGTGTTACTAATATCTCCAACTCATGTACTCAATGCGCTGGCCAATGAAGACAAGTGTGCCAAATGCTGCTTTCCCCACCCTATCCACCTGTGATGTCACTTCCAAGAAACAATGTAATTTCACCCCTTGGTCTCTCTCTGTTCGATAACCCTGCCCAAATCCCTACCATTAACTGCAATAGTCCTCCTGGTTTGACTGAACTAAATTCAACACCTGAATTAAACTCCATCTTTCAATCCTTGATCCATTGGCCTAGTTGATTACCATCCCCTTCGAGAACTATATTCCCTGCCCACTCTTCTACTTATCTTTGTATCCACAAACATTATAACAGGGACTCTTTTATTTTAACTCAAAAGGTTTATGTAAATGATGAACAACAGTGGTCCCAGCACCAATCCTCACAGCACACTGCTGGTCAGAGGCCTCCAGTCTAAACAACAACCCTCTCCCACCACCCTCTGTCTCCCACTGTCATCCCATTGTATATCCCATTGCTGGCTAGCTCTCCCTGATCCCTTGTGATCTACCCTTACGAACCAATGTATCATGCTGCACCCTGACCAAGGGTTTGCTGAAGCCAGAAACAACATCTGTTGCCCTGCCTTCATCTATCTTCTTGGTCACATCTTGAACAAACTCCAGTCAAGTTTGTGAGACATGTTTCCCACGCACAAAGCCATGCTGGCTGTTCGTAATCAGTCCTTGTATTTCCAAATGCATGTAAGTCCTACCTCGCAAACTGACCTCCAACAACTGACCCACCCTGATGTCTGGCTCATCAGCCTGTAGTTCCCTGGCTTCCTCTTGCAGCCTTTCTTAATTAATGACACAACGTTATAATCATAGTCAGAGAGTCAGACCGCATTGTTTGGTTAACACTAACAATACTCTAAAACTGATCTTGTCCTACCTGCCTGTTCCTGGATCATATCCCTTCAAACCTTTCCTATTCCTGTACTAATCCAAAAATCTTTAAACATTGTAATTGTCCGCACATTCATCCCTTCCTTGGGAAGTTCATTCCACACGCATCCCACCCTCTGTGTGACAATGTGTCCCTCACTTTTTTTTTAAAAAATGTCTCTCCTCTAAACTTAAGAATGTAGTGCCTTGTCTTGAAACTCCCCTGACCATGGGAAAAGACAACTCCCATTAGCTCTATCTATCCCCCTCATTATTTTATAAACTTCTATGATGTCATCTGTCAACATTCAGGTTTCAATGAAAACATACCAACCTATCCAGCCTTTCTTTATAACTGAAACCCTCCATAACCAGCCACATCCCAGTAAATCTCCTCTGAATCCTCTGCAGCTTAATAATATCCTTCCTATAACTGGGCACAGTATTCCAGAAGAGGACCAAAGGATTAAGCAATGAAAACAAGTGTGGCAAGCAAGTTTTTTTTACCATCCTGTCTCTCCATGTTGCAAACTTCAACCTGAACCCTGAGTTCTACAACACTCCCGAAGGACCTACCATTAATTGTATAAGCCCTGCCCGTGTTTGTTGTACCAAATGCATTCCCTCACATTTATTCAGATTGAACTCCATCTACAGTTTTTCAGCCATTCACACATTTCATCAGGATGCCTTTTGTAATCTCAGAAAACCTTCTTCACTGTCCACAATGCCACCCTCCGGTCTATCAGCCTGTCACACATAGCTCTCTATGGTACAAATATCTCTGCTAGGGGCCCTACAATGTCTTCACCAGCTTCCCACAATGTCCTGAGCTACATTTGATCAGGTCCTGGGATTTATTTACCTTTGTGTTTTAAAACTTCCAGCACCTCCTCTTCGATAATGTGGACTCATTTCAAGACATTGGCTCATAGAGATGTACAGCATGGAAACAGATCCTTCGGACCAACTCCTGCATGACGTATCTAGTCACATTTGCCAGAACTTTGCCAATATCCCTCTAAACCCTTCCTACTCATACACCCATCCACATGCCTTTTAAATGTATTTCTATCAGCCTCCACTATTTCCTCGGGCAGCTTATTCCATACACTCTGCAGGAACCAATTGTCCTTTAGCTCCCTTTAAAAAGTTCCCCTCGCACATTAAAGCTATCTCCTGTCTGTTGGGAATCCCTCAGCCTGGGGAAAAGACATTGTCTATTGACCCTATCAATGATCATCATGATTTTAAACACCTTTATCAGTCAACTTCTCAGCTTCCCATATTCAAGTGAATTCAGCCCCAGCTTATTCAGCATTTCCCTGGAGCGCAAACTGACCAACTTTGGCAACATTTTTTCTGAACCCTTCCGTGTTCCACAACATCCTTCCTGTGGCATTGAGACCAGAATTGCACACAGTATTCCAATAGTAATCGGGCCAAACACTGTTTAGTTCCCTGAGCTCCCCAGGATTTATCCACAGTAAGTTCCAAAGTGAAATATTTGTTTCGGATCTTGTAATTTCACACATCCCCTCTCGCACTCCCCTCCACTCTCTCGCCCTCCCCTCCCATCTCTCGCCCTCTCGGCCCTCCCCTCCCCTCTCTGGCCCTCCTGGCCCTCCACTCCCCTCGCCCTCCCTCTCCTCCCTCTTTCACCCTCGGCCCACCTCTCCCCTCTCTCGACCTTCCGTCCCTCCCCTCCCCGCTCTCACCCTCCCGGCCCTCCCCTGCCCTCTCTCGCCCTCCCGGAACACCCCTACCCTCCCCTCTCTCGTCCTCCTCTCGCCCTCCCCTACCCTCCCCCTCTCGCCCTCCCCACCACTTTCCTCTCTCGCCCTCCACTCCTCTAGCCCACCAGGCCCTGCCCTCCCCTCCACTCATTTCGCCCTCCCCGCTTCTCCCCTCCCCTCACCGCCCCTCACCCTCGCCTACTCTCTCTCGCCCTCCTGGCCTTCCCCTCCCTCGCCCCTAGCACTCCCCTCCCCTCCCCTCTCTCGCCCTCCTGGCCCTCCCCTCTCTCGCCCTCTCAGCCCTCCACTCCCCTCCCCTCCCTCGCCCTACTATCCCTCGCCCTCCCCTCCCCACTCTCGCCTACCCTCCCCTCCCCTCTCTCGCCCTCCCGGCCATCCTCTCCGCTCCCCTCTCTAGCCCTCCCTGCCTTCCCCTCCCCTCCCCTCTCTCACCCTCCCTCCCCTCCCCTCTCTCGCCCTGTCCTCCACTCCACTTTCTCGCCCTCGTGGCCCTCCCCCCCTCCCCTCTCTCGCCATCCCCTCCCCTCTCTCGCACTACCCTCCCCTCCCCTGTCTTGCCCTCCGAGCCCTCCCCCTCC